>NC_077230.1:391884201-392054201 GCF_027887165.1 Monodelphis domestica
ACCAGGGCCACCATGATGACGCCCTCACAGAACAGAAGAGGACCTGCCTGACCTTACACCCTGCTGACACTACTCGAAGAAGCCCCCCTGAGGCAATGAAACGAGGCTCTAAGAGTCCTTAATGAATAATGCCACATGCCAAGGCAGGCAAAATGGCGCGTAGCCCACTAGTGATGCTACATGAATCTGATTCCGTTATTCAACCCTCTGACTTTGGTTGGGGAGCAGGGCTAGAAATGAAAAGAGATGGCTTCATGGTTCAGTGGAATGAAACACTGGCTAGAAAGACCTCGAATCCCGCTTGTGATGCTTGCTTATATGGCCTTGGTCTAGTCTATTTACAGAGCCTCAGTTTCCTCATCTGTAAAATGAGAGTTGGACTAAAGGTCCTCTGACACCCCTTCCAGCTCTAAAGCTCCAAACCTAGAATCATTAAATTAAAATTTTTTATGTTTTATATTAAAACATCAAATTAAAAAAATTAAAAACAAAAACAAACATTCAAACCTTCAGTGTTAACTTGCTTTTTTTTTTCTTAAACCATTATTGTATCTTAGAATCACTACCATGTATTGGTTCCAAGGCAGAAGAGTAGTAATGGCTAGGCAATGGGGGCTAAGTGACTTTATTTGAACCCAAGACCTCCCATTTCTAAGGCTGGTTCTCTATCCACAGAGTCACCTAGCTGCCCCCCAACCAAGTTACTTTCCAAGCAACTTCTACCTCCTGGAAAAGCCCAAAAGGTGTTGAGATTCCCAGAGTCACATCTTTGCTTTATTTAGAAACAGAATTTAGAGCTGGAGGTATCACTTCAGGCATCTATTCATGTGACAGATGAAGAAACAGAGTCCCAGGGATGGGAAGTGAGCCTGGACCCAGCAAGGACCTCAGCTGGGCTGGCTCCGACTCTGGGTGTGTGTGTGTGTGTGTGTGTGTGTGTGTGTGTGTGTCTGTCTGTCTGTGTCTGTGTGTTTGTCTGTGTGTGTTGTATCTGTGTCCATAAACACAGCTGAAAATAACAATCATAATCAGGGTTTCACTGAGCCAGCCAAAGAATCAATGGCATCTAAGCCAGCTGAGCCATGTAAACAGCCGGCACCCCAAACCCATCGTGACTGGCTCAGACTCAGGACAGGACCATCTAGGTGTGAGCTCTTTCTCTCTGCTTCTCTCTATCTGCCTTTCCTCTCCTCTTTCCAGGTCCGGCCCCCGTCAGGGTTTCTTTTCTGCTCCTGCATCCTCTCACCTCACCAGTGGATGGTGGGAAAAGAATTCGGGAGGTCATTTAATCCATCCCCCTGCCTCTGGCAACCCCCTAAGCAAATTATCCAGGAGAAGAGGCTTTGGGGTATCTTCTATCCCATGGGAAAGCATAGTCTTGAGACTTGTCCAAGAAAACAAGGCAATGGTGTAACCCACTGATTCCTCTTGGCACGTCCTGGGGGGGAAGGAAGCCAGTTCTAATCAGATGAGGGATGAATCAACATAAAGAGTGCCTTGTGCCCAAAGAGGGCTTAATCTCCACTCCTGGAACATGTCTTGCCTCCCTCTGAGTTGGCAATCCAACTCATCCTTTAAGACCAGAGTCAAGCACCCAAACTGCATGTGGGGGGCACGGGGTGCACAGAGAGGGCATGGCCTCAGGTAGAGGGTGGGAGGGGGGCCCTGCAGTCAACCTCCGCTGGAGGAAACAGAATGGAAACACACATGCACACACAATTGCAGGACTTTTCAATCAATCAATCAATCAACAAGTATTCACTAGGTACCAGGGGCTATAATAGGGGAAGATGTAGAAAGACAAACAAGAAACAGACTTATTAGAGTGCATCAAGTACAAACCCCCAATCTGGACCTCAACTTTTCGCAAAAGAGGAAACTGAGGCTAATGACTTGTCCAATGCCACGTGGCTAAGGAAAGGCTTGAGAGCTACAATTCTTGGCTCTCCATCTGGGACTCTTTCCCACGTGCTAAAAAGAGTTGGTCATCTTGGTGGCTGAGGTCACATAGGTTTTAGCCTGGCCTTTGGCCTTTCATGAACCTACTCCCACAATTCAGTTGGGTGTGATGTGTCTACTATTATATGCAAGAAGCTGAGAGTGGCACTTAACTCTTGGCCATATCATAGGCAGTGGGATCAAGGCAAAAAGCTCAAATATTTACACTAGGCAGAATCTGAAGTGAGCAGGGTCTTTTTTTTTTTAAACCCTATTCTCTGTCTTAGTAGCAACTAAAACAGAAGAGCAAGGGCTAGGCAAAAAAAGTGACTTGTCCAGGGTCACACAGCTAGGAAGTGTCTGAGATGACATTTGAACCCAGGACCTCAACTCCAGGAGTGGTCCTTTATCTGCTTCCCCTAGTGGATAGGACCTTCCATGTCTTTTGGGGACAAACTCCCCTGAACCATAAATTCCCTCCCCTTATCCTCCTTGGCCCCCAAACTTGCTAGCTCAGCCATTTTCCCTGCCTACTAGGAGTAAGATGACTGGAGAAATCCAGATTAGTGCCTCATCAGGAGGAGATTGAGGAGCCCAGCCTTGGCTAACAGAATTTGATTATTTCAAACAATTTAGGGATGGAACATCAATTGTGTGGGGGTCAGCTAGGTGGCACAATGAATAGAACACTTCAGGAAGACTTGAATTCAAATCCAGCCTCAACCCTTACTAGTTGTGTGACCCTGAGTTTACTTAACCTTGTCATTTAACTCTATTTACCTAAGCTTTCTTATCTGTAAAATGAGCTGGAGAAGGAAATGGCAAACCACTCCAGTATCTTTGCCACAAAAACCCCAAAAGGAAAATAAAATAAAAAATTTAAAATTACAAAAAAAATAACAGGGTAGCTAGGGGCTCAGTGGATAAAGAGTCAAGTCCAGAGGTCCTCACTTCCTAGATGTGTAACCTTGGGCAGATCATTTAACCCCAATTGCCTAACCCTTACTTCTTCTGCTTTGGAGCTGATATTTAGTGCTGATTTTAAGACGGACGGACGGATGGAAGGAAGGAAGGAAGGAAGGAAGGAAGGAAGGAAGGAAGGAAGGAAGGAAGGAAGGAAAGAAGGAAGGAAGCAATCCAAAGGAAGGAACAAACAAACAAATGAACAAAGGGATTTCTTATAGTAGGTGGGATTTCATATGAGACCTCAAAGAAACCAAGGAAGCCAAGAGATGGAAATAAAGAAGAAGAAAAGCATTCCAGGCATGGGAAACAACCAGTAAAAATATACTGAGTCAAGCAACAGAGTATCTTGTTCACGAAACAAGAAGGAAGTCAGTATCAGCAGATTTTGTGGAGGGGAGTAATATGTAAGACCGAAAAGGTAAGAGGGGTTTGGTGATGAAGGGCTTTAAAATCCCAAATTAGGTAACCTTCCCGTCAGATAAAGGTGCTGAAAGGATCTATTTGGAGGCAGAACAATGAATGAAGAGGAAGAACAATTCAATCCATCAATTCTTTGGTTATGTTTTAGAGTTCTGAAATCTGGGAACTCTGGGAAGATAGGTTCATACCTGACAGAGAGATGGATTAAAGATGAGTCACTTATCATTAGAGGCTCTGATTTGAAGCCTTGGAAGATAGAAGACAAAGAAAAAAGATTTGATAAGAAATATAAGTGGAGTAATATGGGGACTCCGTGGATTAAGAGCCAGGCTCAGAGATGGGAGGTCTGGGTTCAAATCTAGCCTCAGATATTTACTTAGCTGTTTGACCCTAGACAAGTCACTTAACCCTATTGGCCTCAATTTCCTTATCTATAAAATGAGCTGGAGAAGGAAATGGCAAACCAGTTCAGTATCTCTGCCCAAAAAAACCCAAATGGGGTCATGAAGAGTCAGACACCACTGAAATAACTGAACAACAACATTTGCACTGACAGTGTTCCCTAGGAATGTCAGGTAGCTCTTTAAGGGCAGAAATTGTTTTATCTGGGTGCGTTTGCATCCCTCTATAACCACTGCTCCCAGCACAAAGTGCTTAATAAAATCATAAGCATTGGATGATTCTATCATCTGAGCCTAGAAGGAAGCTCAGAGACCATCTGTTCCAATAAGGAAATAGATGTTGACCAGTGTAGCTTAGCAGACAGCTTCTGCTTGAAGAATTCTCCCTATTCCTTTCCCTGCTGACTTCCTGGAAGACAGAAAGCATGGGGTGTCGTGATCAAAGGGAAGCATCCCAACTCAGAAATCCTTGGATTCAAACTTTGCCTCTGATTCTTCCAACTTATGTAATCCTGGCTACGTCACTTAACCTCGGTGTGCGTCAGGTTCTGCATTTAGAAAATGATAGGTTTGGATTAATGACTTCTAAGTTCCTTTCCAGCTCCAAATCTATAATCCCATGAAAGAATCATCTACACAGCAATAAAAGAAAACCAGACTCCAGCCAAATACAACACAGTTTGTGCCAAATTAATAAAGTCAGAGTACATAGCTCTCCTTTCTATTAATGACAAGAATGAAAAGTTACATCTACTATTAAGGTAATTACCCCCACCAGGCAGTTTGCTTAATTTTGCAGCAAATGAACTTTGTTAAATGTCTTCTGAGCAGAAACAAGATAACCCACTTGTTGTGTAAACAAGCAGTCTACACTTGCAGCCACCACTTCCTTAAGGCTCACATATCACTTCTGGACCCTTGAGATCTGGCTCCCAACCCCATCCTCCAATACATCTCTCTTAGAAGGGACCACTGACCTCTTTACCGCTAGATTCCATGGCCTCTTCTCTGGTCCCATCCTCCTTGACCTTCTTGAAGGATCCCACACAGCTACTTGAGCATTCTGGCTTCCACAACACTACTCTCTTGGTTCTGTTCCTTCCTGCCTGACCATTCCTCTTCAGTCTCCTTTCCCCAAGTGACTAAGGAAGGAACCATTCTCTAATACTGGAAGTCCCCCTTAGGATATCCTTCTCAAGCTCTCTTCTCTTTCTTCCTCTTGGTTACCTTAACACCTCCCATGAGTCCACAGATCATCCATACAGATGACCTCCATGTGTATATATCAAGCACCAACCCTACCCTTGACCTCTAGAGTGAGCATCTCTACCTCCAACTAAATCCAACCAAAAGTGAACTCTCCCCTAAATCAACCCTTCCTCTGAATGTCCCTTCTTCTATTGGTGGCAGCACTTTCTGTCAGATAACAGTGATGGATCTCCTACTCATAATTTTCTAGACAATTCAGAATTATCTAGATCTCTCCTTTGTCCTTTATCACATCTTCCCTACATACTAGTCCTTGAAAAGGCCACTGCAAGAAGCTGATCAGAAAAAAACTCTTCACTTTTAGTGAAGACCTAACTGGGCTTGTCTGTATTGCCCAGAGAATTAACCCGAACAATTCTGTCATTATCTGGCTTTAAGGGACGATAAAGCAAAGACTTAATTATGCCATCTTTGTATCCTCAGCACCACGCTAAGGATTCATAGTAGGTGCTTAAATATTTTACCAAAATGAGTTTATTAAAAGACTATTTCCTAACTGCCAACTTCTCCCTGAAGACCCCAGCTAAAAGCAATCTCTCCCTCTTTGAATCTCTCACATCAATTTATTTGGATCTCTCTTACACCAAGAAAAGCAACATGGTACATTAGATTGGAAGCTGATACTGGCTGCGTGAACCTAGGCAAGTCACTTGACCTTTCAATCCCAAATGGCACAGTAGATGGAAATTACGAAGACGAATTTCAGATGCTGCTTCTAACACTAGGTAGCTATATGACCCAGGACAGAGGACTTAATCTCTGTCATCTCCTGTTTCCCCATCTGAATACAATTCTAATAACAGCACCTGCCTCACAAGGTTATAAAGATGATTAAAGGTTAAAACAGGTACGTTGTTTTGTAAGCTTTACAGCATTTAACAAATGTTATCATTATTAGTTGCAGAGAAGATATCTCTCTGCATTGCTGGAGAGAGTTTCATCAGTGGACTCCCTAGAGCAATGAAATCACAGGTCCCATCCTTAGCCCTATTGCATCATATTAAAACTTGTTACATAGTGGAGCAGCTGGGTGGCTCAGTGGATTGAGAGCCTGGCCTAGAGATGGGAGGTCCTGGGTTCAATTTTGATCTCAGACACTCCTGAGCAAGTCACTTAATCCCCGTTGGCTAGTTCTGACCACTCTTCTGCCTTGGAACCAATACACAGTATATTGATTCCAAAATGGAAGGTAAGTTGGGGTGGTTCCCACGAGATGGTAGATGTTGATCTGGAAGGGCCTTGGGAAGCCAACTAGCCCAGCCACCATATTTTACTCATGAAGAAATTAATCCAAGGAAGTTACGTGATTTGGCCCAGATCACAAGTAGTAAACGTTGAAGGTTTCCCTGGGTTTGCATTCTTTCCCCCTGTATTAAACTTCTTCCTTCTTGGCAGATCCTCTCTATTCACTTATTCATGTTTGTATTCCCTCATAGAATGTGAACTTCCTGAGGGCAAGGATTGCTCTGTTTCCATCTTTGTATCCCCAGTGCCAAACATGGTGCCAGGCACAAAGTAGCCATTTAATCAGTGTATACTGAATCCAATTAAACAAATCACCCTGCCACCAGAGGAATCTTCCTGAAACACGGCTCTGATTGGATGACTCCAATGGCTTCCTATTGCCTGCTGAGCAAAGCAGTAACAATTTCAACCTGAATGTCAAGGTCCTCCATGAATGGGCCCCAACTGACCCTTCCACATTGATGTCCCATGACTCCCTGTCACTCCATGTCACATAAGCTTCGACCCTCCCCAGAAGCCACACCACCATTTCCCAAGCTCTTGGCTCTCTCCATACCTCTTTGGAGACCAGCCTGGAATGTCCCCCAATTCATTTTTCCACTTCTCAAAATCCTACCCTGCCTTCAAGGCCCAGGCCAAGGGTGATGATGTCCAAGAAGCTTTCTGTGATGTTCCCAAGTCAGAATTCCTGTGAATTCCCATAATCTGGTACCTATTCCATGCAATTACTAGAATCTATTTTTGCAATAGTAATCTCCATCCCCTCTTAGTTCGCTGGGAGTCTCTTAAGAACGGTGATCAGATCCTATTTCGGTTTCCTCCCCTGTAGAATGAAGGAGCTGACTTCAGAAGAACTTTCTCCAGCTCCGGCATTCTGTGTTCTGAGATCCTTCCCAGCGAGGGCATTTTAGCTTCTAAGCTTCCTTTCTACCTCTGACTATCTTTGTCCTGAGGGCTCCTCTAGTCCTGACACTCTGGGTCCTAAATTCTCTTCTAGCTCCCACAACTCAAAATTCTAGGTTTTGTGACCCATATGAAAGAGCAACCAACTTGGAATCTGTCCCTGGTTGAAGCCATGACTGATATGAGCTCTGAAACTACAAGGCTGATCCCTATAATGTCTCTCTCTTGTTCCTTATCTCTAAAATGCGGGTAATAATGTTCAGACTGCCAGTTTCCTTGGGTATTTAGGAGGAAAGTATTTTAGAAGCCCTAGAGCACTACTGTAATGCAGATAAGGCATGGCTGTAGCGATGGCAACAATATCTATGAATCTGTGTAGCACTGAACACATGATAAGTTCTAAATAAAAGGGTTAAACAGGGATGGGAGGTCTTGGGTTCAAATTTGACTTCAGATACTTCCTAGTTGTGTGACCCTGGGCAAGTCACTTCACCTCCATTGCCCAGTCCTTACCATCCTTTTGCTGCAGAACCAATACATAGTATTGATTCTAAGATGGAAGGTAAGGGGTTTTTTTTAAATAAAATAAAAAAGTTAACTGAATTAGGTCTGCACTAGGGAAACTGAGGCACAATAGAAGGGTCACAGAGTATGAAAAAGTGAGACAACATTGATTAAGGTCACAAAATTCCATGGCAGAGATGGGACTCGTGCCCCATCCATACTCTCTGAGTTTTTCAGCCCTGTGCCTCAAAGATGGGTGACCCAAATAGGCTCCCCACTTCTAATACAAAGTATTATGTTGTAAGAAGTAAGTGAGGGATAGAGCAAAAATCCTCCTTCTAGCTCAGCCAAAACAGATCCAGAGAGGGAATGACAATTAAAACAATATCTTGTATTATTATCTCATATATTATTATTAATTATTTATTCATTAATCAATGGTTTTGTTGATTTATAATATATTATTCATTCTATAATAGTATTGCTTTGAGTATTTGAATAATTAACACTATTACTGTTATAATCATATTACATAGTACTATATATTATATAAGATTGTATTGCAGAAAAAATTAGTAATAAAGTCTGATGATTACAGTACCTACTGCGGGCTGAGGAGACGGATCGGAGGAAGCCATCTGCTCGTGACTGTGCTCAATTCACCACCTTCTCCTGTTGGAAAAAAAAAGAAAGAAAGGAAATCTGATCAGAGGGGAAAAAAGGACACAGAGAACACTGGAGACGCGTCATCCCTGGGGAAGCACCACCATTGCCCTGTTGAGTGATGGGAGCCCCCTATAGAGACCTGGGTCCTTCTCTACCCACCAAGGATCTGGCTTTCCCCATTCACCACTGGCGGCTGTCTCATTGGCTGATGGAGGGACATCCAGGGCCAGAAAGAGCCTGATCCACTCCCTTTGCAAATCATTAACCCACAGATAAGCCCTAGGTGGGGAGAGGAGAGCTGGCTGCTTCCCCACCCTCTCCCAGCCCCCAGTGCAAAGCCCCAGCCTGCTTCCCCTGCCCAAGGAGACCAGGCGACTTGCAAAGGGCATGAAGAAGCCCAAAGGGTCCTACTCAGAGACTCCTGCCTGCTCGGACCCTGAGGGAGATTCCGGGTCACCTTCAGAGCCAGGCATCCGCCTTAGGGAGAAGGAACAACAGTGGGGACGAGGGTGGCGACTACCTTCTGGGAACTGGCAGGATATTTCCTCTTCCTGGCCAAACATTAACCATCTTCTCCCTCCCTGAGTGCCTCCACATCCCCTCTGGTTAGCTGAGTCGAGGCCTCACCCTCTTTGACCCTGCCTGTGCCCATCCTGGAGGACGAGGGGGCTGGTACAGTGGGGAGGAGGGCTGGATTGGGCAGCCGGAATTCCCAGGCTCAAATCTCAGCTGTGACACTTCCTTAGAGGAAGGGAAACCCAGATTCAACACTTCTCTGGTTTCTCACTTCATGATCATAGAAAAGTTCCTTAAATGCAGTATAACCTCCATCAAATTGTTTACCATCTCAGGGAGGTGCGGAGGAAAAAGACGGAGGGAGATAATTTGGATCTCATCGTTTGGGGAAAACCTATGTTAAAAATTGCTATTACGTGTAATTGTGGGAAAATAAAATACTATATCATGTTTAAAAAAGAAAATAAAATATGAAAAAAAGAAGAGAAAATAGTTTTTTTAAAAAGAAAAATCCCTTAATTTCTCTGTGCCTCAGTTTCCAATTCCATGAAATAAGGACAATGCCTATAGCACCTATTTTGTGGGTTTGTTGTGAATTTAAATAAGTCTACAAGTGCCTCATCCTTTTTACCTCAGTTTCCTTATCTGTCAAGTGAGCTGGACAAGGAAATAGCAAACCATGCCTGTATCCAGCTGTGTGACCCTGGACAAGTCCCCAAACTGTTTGCCTCAGTTTCCTCATTTGTCAAATGAGCTAGAGAACCACTCCAATATCTTGGCCAAGAAAACCCCCCAGATGGGATCACAGAGTCAAACACAACCGAACAACAACAGTGTCATGGAAGTATCATGAAAAAAAAAATTGAAAGAGCACCAGAATTGGAGTCTCGGTTCTCTCCATTCAAGTTTACTGTGTGACCTTATTGAAGTCACTGTCTCCCTCTGGACCTTGGTTCCTTTGCTATAAAATGAAGGGGTCGCCCCATATCCATCCACTTGACGAGTCTTCAGGTTGACAGGCAAAATCAACTCTCTTTCATCCTCTTCTTTCCCTTCACCCTTCAGGCCTTTACCACCCTCTCACCTGCACAGTAGCAATAACCTGCTCCTTGGACTCCCTGCCTCCAGGCTCTCTCCTCCCCTTCCTTAAACTGCTCTACCCAAAGCCCAAGAAGCTTCAAGGGCTCCCTATTCCCCCTGAGGCTTAGATTTAAATTCTTTCTCATTCTGGCTCCAATCTGCCATTTTAAACTGATCCCAAATACTCTGTGTTCAGGTCAAACTGGTCTTCCTGCTACTCCCCAGACACGACTTGTACAGATGGTTCTCCATGCCTAGAATGTCACCCTTCCTCATTTCCACCTCTTAGAATCAGGAACATCACCTTTCCAGGCTCAACTCAGGGGCTCTCTCCTCCACGAGGTCTTTCCAATTTTTTTTTGCCCTTCCCTTCCATCTTAGAATCAATATTGTATATTAGTTCTAAGACAGAAGAACAGTAAGGGCTAAGCAATGGGGGTGAAGTGACTTGCCCAGAGTCACACAGCTAGGAAGTGTCTGAGACCAGATTTGAATCCAGGACCTGCCATCTCCAGGTCTGGTGCTCTATCCATTGAGCCACCTAGCTGCCCCCAGGGCTACCTTCTCCATGAGGTCTTTCCTAACATTTCTGGTTGTTGATGCTTTCCCCAATAAATGGCATTCAATTAATGTTGTTTATTTTTTGTATTTCCATATTTATGCACATGTTGCTTCCTCTTATAGATTATAAGGGCAATCCTTGAGGGCAGGTACAGCTTCATTTTTTTTCTTCATATCCCAGCACCAAGCACAGGATCAAGGAAACAGTCAACCAGTATTTATAAAGAGCCTCCTATGTGCCCGACCAGACCTGTGCTAGTCACTGGAAAAACAAAGAGACAAAAATAGCTAGGCATTTAATAAATGGTCATTGAGGGGGCAGCTGGGTCACTCAGTGGACTGAGAGCCAAGCCTAGAGACAAAAGGTCCTAGGTTCAAACATTTCCTAGTTGTGTGACCCTGGGCAAGTCACTTTACCCCCATTGCCTAATACTTATCTCTCTTCTGACTTGGAACCAATACATAATATTGAGATTATAATTAAGATATAATTATATATATGTATATGTAATTATGTACATATAATTATATGTATAATTATAATTAAGATATAAGATAAGGGTTTTTAGAAAAATAAATAAATGGTCATTGAGAAAATAAAATGGGGGAAAGAGAGAAGTTGACAGAAATGACCTCTAAAGCCCCTTCTGGCTCTGGCCATCTGTGAATCCATAAAGTTACATTTCTCAGAATCTCAAGTTGGAAAAAGGCTCAGAGGCCAGCTCAGGGGACCTGGGACCTGACCAAGCATCTCCAGCCAGTGGTCTTCCAGCTTCCTCTGAAGACCTTTGTAGGGAGGATCCTCCTATGTGTCTTTCCCTTGAATCTCCCCAAATTTCTCTTTCAGATTTCCACCAGCTGCTTATGTCCTCCTCCTCCTCTCCAGATGACTTTGAATTCAAGATGTACATAGTTTATGTTCATTTGTGTACGTGCTTACAAGAAAGAGACTATAAGCTCCTTGAGGGCAAGGATTGTTTCAGTTTTTGTCTTCGTACCTCCAGTGCCTAAGGAAGTGCCTGGAACACAGCAGGTCCTCAATAACTCCTTCAATGAATGAATGGTCAATTCTTACCCCTCCTTTGAAATTGTGGGAGTAAAAATGAATAAATGCTCCTAGTATTTAAAAATATATAGAATTTTTAATGCTAAATCAAAAGAGAGAGAAAAGAAAAAAGGTTTTTTTCAGTCAAGTGAGCAGAGCAAAGAGAGCCAGAGACTCCCACCTGCAGCACTTTACCAAAAGCACAAGCTCTGGGGGGGAAAAAAAAAAAGCCCACAGTTGGGTCTCAGCCAAATTTATCTCCTAAGCATCCTTATGTAAAATGAGGATGTAACTTAAAAGGATGCTGGGAATGTAGCTCAGGTGTGGCAAATTTTCCATCTGCACAAAATCCAACTAAAAAGCTCCATCCTCCAAGACTTTGACAGGCACTTTATTTGTGTCCTTCTAATATAATTTAGTTTTCATCATGATGTATTACAGTTGTCTGTGTTTGTGCCCAATGCCTTTACTAGCCTGTGAGTTCCAGGAGAAGAGCTGTATCTTATCCCAACTTTGTCATCTCCTTCACTGACACACAGAGTTTATTCCATGAGACCTCTGGCAAAATTAATGTTTATTGAATGAAATGAAATTTTATTGAATGAAATGACCATCTGTCTTCTGTCCAAAAATCTGACATCCTATTTTGATGCATCTGCCAGGCCTTCCCAATGCATCTTCTGTGACTGTTGTGTCCCCCTGTGCCTTTATATGGGCCTCAACTTCCCTTTCTATCAAATGAAAGAAGGAGAGGACTAGATTGCCTCTGAGGTCCCATCCACATCGAAATCTACCAGCTTCCTTTAATGGCAGCTTCTGGGGCCAAGTCAAGGCAGAGGTAGGAGCAGGTGATTAGAGGATGGAACCCTGAAGGTCCACAAGCAAAGGAACTCCCTGGAAGGAAATAGAACAGAAAGACTGGAAATAGGGAGAGTGGGCAGGCAATGAATGAGTCCATTGGCACAATGTTCTGGGATTCTGGAATAGAAAAAGGAACAGGCTCTGGCAAAGAAGAGAGGCCACTGCAAGAGGGATGTCCTCCTCCTTCCAGGAAATCAAGTAGCATCGCCTGGGTTACCAAGCCTGGTTTCACCTTCTTACCCCTGGCCTCACAGGCATCTTGGGGTCTAGATGCTCAGAGAATTCAGGGCTTCTGCCTCTCAAGAGCCCAGTGATTCATTAAGAAGAGGCAGAAAAGGAGAAGATGATGCCTAGTTGACTTCTTCTGCCTGAATCTAGCTCACTGTTGTCTGTTAATAAATGGTGATTGGTTCATTGATTGATTAATTAATTGATTAGAGGAAATGTCTCCCAGGCAGAATCTTACAGCATCCAACAAGGACTGGTACTCCAGCCCAGAGGTAGGAGTAAGGGATGTGCTTTCCCAGTACCACTGCTGGGAGGACCAGTCCTTAGGATCATGGGATTCAAAATGGGAAGGGACCTGAGAAGTCATCCAACACAACCATCCTTTTGTTTTTGCTGTTGCTGTTTACAAATGAGGAAACTAAAACTCAGAGAAGATCAGGTGACTTGGCCAAGGTCACAAAATAAGTAGCAGCAACAGGACTCAGAACCAGGTGCTCCAACTCCAGGGTTGCTTTTCTTTCAGACAGTGCCCCAATACCTGGTAAGATGAGCTGGACATGGGGGCAGCTGGGTGGCTCAGTGAATTGAGAACCAGGCGTAAAGACAGGAGGTCCTAGGTTCAAATCTGACCTCAGACACTTCCCAGCTATGTGACCCTGGGCAAGTCATTCCACCTCCATTGCCTAGCTCTTACCACTCTTCTGCCTTGGAACCAATACACAGTATTGATTCCAAGACAAATGGTAAGGGTTTAAAAAAAATGAGTTGGAAATTAAAAAGAGGAAGAAGAAGAAGAGAATGAGTTTAAATTTAAATTTAAATAAATTTAAGTTGCATTTAAAGTATTTTAAAATAAGTTTAAATTAAATAAATTAATTAAATAAATTGCATTCAAAATATTTTTATGTAAAATATAAAAATATTATGCATTTAAAAAATCTTAACAGGGATCCATAATCTACCAACCTTCTCCAAAGACTCCAGGCCTTAGAGGAGGAAGAGGGACAATCTTTTTTTCATTTTTTATTCTCATGCAAAACTGACTTCCATAATGGTCATTGTTGTAAGAGCAAAGTCAGAGATAACCCAAACCCCAAAATAAAACCAAAGATGCACTGATGTGAAAGACAATTCCAACAGTTCTTTCTCTAGAGAGCTAGAAAGAGAGGTTACAGTCATAAATGTCAAGCTAGGAAATATCTGCTGATGCTAGAGGCAATAGGGAACCAGTCAGATTTCTGACAAAGGAGTGAAATGGTCAGAGCTGTGTTTCAGGAATATCCATATGGAAGCTGAGGAAAGGAGGACCTGGAAAGTAGAGAGAACAGAAGCAAAGAGACCAGTGATGAGGCCAATGCAGTCTAATAAACCAAGTTTCTTTCCTTCTTTTTTAATCCCTACTTGCTATGCTAGTAATGACACTAAAGCAGGACAAGAGCTAGGCAAACAGGGTTAAGTGACTTGCCCAGGGTCACCCAGCTAGGAAGTGTCTGAGGCCAGATTTGAACCCAGATACTCCAGGCCTAGTGCCCTATCCACTGGGCTACCTACCTGCCCCATGCTTGTTTTCAAGAGATATAGAATGGACCTCTCTTTCTTCTTGGTAGAGGTAAGGGGCAACAGATGCACAATACTACACGTAAGACTAGACTTGACTGATGTGTTGGTTAATTTTTCTAAATTGTGCCCCCCCACCACCATTTTAAAATTATTGTTGCCATATTGAGGTGACTCTTTGGAAGAGAAGGAAAATGAACTTAAGGCCCTTCGTCATCCTCTCCAGTTTTTCAATGTCCTTTCTAATTCTGTTGAATGAATAAATGATGGAACCCCTCCACACACACACCAGCAAAGACAACATTTTGGAGCAGCTTTCTTCTCCTTCCCCTGCCCCCCAGAAAAAAAATCAACAAACTAGCTCAATCCATTGGTTTCCCCAAAGTGGGTCAGTTGGACTGGCTTTGGTGGTAAAACTAAAGGGTTCCCCGGAGATGGGAAGCAGCAGATCTCTGTTGCCAGAAACCCAAGCAACGCATTCTCCCTCAGTGAGGAATGTTCTCCCTTTCAAGGGCAGGATGGAGCTCTGGCTCCTGAGAGCCTTCTGGCTGGGACTGGAGGATGCCCTGGAGTTGGGTCCCTTCCAGATCCCATCACTCACTTCCCTTCCCCCAACACCAATTCCAGAGAAGCTGGCCTCAGACCAGCTCCCCCAAGCCAGCCCTTCCCCCAGACCCCATTCCTCTTTCATCTCTGTTCCAGGTCCTTCTTTCCCGGTTGCTTTGGTGCCAAACTCTGTGATGGGAAGATGAGGATGGGTCTCCTAATGGCCCTGACAGCCTCCTCTCTGCCTAAGACCATGGTTGGCACAAGGCGATCACTCCTTCATCACCTCCTCTTATTGCTCAAGGATTGCCAAATCTCTGATTCTATCTTCAGAACATGTTTTCCATTCATCCCTACTTTTTTTAATTCATTCTTTTTTTTTAATTAATGGGCATTTACTGTTTTTTCCCTCCCAACTCTCCTCCTCTTCACCCCGCCCCCCCCCCCCCCCCGCCCCACTGAAATACAAAGTAAAACAAGAAATGTTCTGGGGGCAGCTGGGTAGCTCAATGGATGGAGAGCAAGGTCTGAAGATGGGAGGTCTTGGGTTCAAATTTGGCCTCAGACATTTCCTAGTCACTTAACCCCCATTCTGCCTTGGAAACAATACACAGTATTGATTCTAAGATGGAAAGTAAGGATTAAAAAAAATTCTGAACATGGGCATTCCCCTATATCAGGCCCTTCTCATCTTTCCAGAGCCCAAACTATTATAATAGTCTTTCTAAAGAGTATAGCTTTATTCATATCTTTGGTTCTTGTATCACCTACAATTTTCCAATATACTTCTCCCCACCCTCCCAGAGAGCCAGAGTCAATAAGCACACATTAAACACTTTCTGTATGCCAGGTAACACACTAAGCCTGGGGATACAAGATTTTACAGAAGAAGAAACTGAGGCCCAGAGCTAGGAAGGTTGCACAATTAGGGAGTGACTGCTCTGAGATTGGAACTCCAAATCTAGCATTCTTTTGGTCTAGCTCCTCACAATGGAAGAGGAAGGAAGCGTTCATTTAGTTTCAAAAAACATCTTTGATGGGGCAGCTTGGGTGGTTCAGTGAATAGAGTGCCCGGTCTGGAGTCAGGAGGATCTGAATTCACGTTTGACCTCAGATCCTTCCGCGCTGTATGACCTTGGGCACGTTACTTAACCCCAACTGTCTAAAGATTACTGCTCTTCTGCCTTGAAACATCAGTTCCACTATGGATTCTAAGACAGATGTTAAGAGATTAAAAAAAAAAATCTCTTGAGCTCCAACTTTGGGGACTCCTGGTAGGCTTGTTCAGAGAGCCTCAAATGCCAAGTATTGGACTCTGAACTTTGGCCCACTAGCAAGAGGATCCGATGAACACCTCTGAATAAAGGCAGGAGAAAAAGACCAAAGCTGTATGGAAAAAAAAGTCGCTGTGTCAACATATATATCAGAGGGGAGAAAAACTGAGCTAGAATGACTTATGGTGGACTAGAGGGAAACTGAGGCGATGGAAAAATGGGGAGTCCCAAATGGAAGAATGTATGGGAGTCAGCCTTAGGAAATGGCTCTCAGCCTGCTAACAATGGTGCCTCTATCCAAGCCCCTACAGATCCCCCTCCCACACATCCCTCATTCACCTCCTTCTCCCTCTGGCAAACCAATCCCCCTTCCCTAAGCAGGATGGGGAAGTGGTACCCAGATCTGTCACAGCCAATCCAAAGGAGAGGGATGTCTGGGAACCTCCCCCAACATCCATCCTTCTTCCCAGAGCTGAGGCTGTCTGGTTGCCACAGTAACCAAGGGCTATGTATGGGAGGGTCCCAGTAATGAGGAAGGGAAGGGAGGCCTCTTAGAGAAAGGGCTTTGTCACCCTTAGCCTCCATCCCCTGCCCTTGCTCCTCCTCTACCCTAGGGACCCCCTCTAAGTCCTCTGGTTTCTTTAGCTTCTGGGGATTAGCCCCTTTGTCTCTGCCAATCTTGGCCTCAACGGATGTATGAATGGATGAGAGATGGTGAATGAGTAAGACAGACAGAGAAATGGAGGGAGAAAGAGAGATAGAGAGGTGATGGATTCAGGATGCAGACCAAGACATTTTTTAAACAGTGAACACAGGATTTTGCTTTGTTTGACTATTCATATTTGTTACAAGGTTTTTTCCTTCTTTTTTTTTTATTTTTCAATGTGGGATGAGGGAAAGAGAAGGATGGGAAGAAAGGATTTTTGTTCACTGAAAAAAATTAACTTGAAAAAATGTCTATTGAATAACTTTGGAAAACTTATCTGGAAATTTATCATAAAAATAAAATAGAAAAAATAAAAACTCTATTGAAAAATTTTTAAAAGAAATTAATAGTCCACACAAATCATCAACATTTCTATATGACAAAGTCCAGCAGCAAGAATTAGAATGAGAAATTCATTTGAAATCACTCTAAACAATACAAAATACCTGGGAATCTACTTGGCAAGGAGAACACAGGAATTATATGAACACAATTCCAAAACGATTTTCACATAAATAAAGTCAGATCTAAACAATCGGAAAAATATTAATTGCTCATTTGTTGGCCGAGCTAATATAGCAAAAATGATAATTCTACCTAAATTTACTTATTTATTAAGTGTCATACCTATCCAGCTACCAAAAAAAACTATTTTATAGAACTAGAAAAAATAATAACAGAATTCATCTGAAAGAACAAAAGGTTAAGAATATCAAGAGGGCTAATAAAAAAAATTGTGAGGGAAAGTGGCCTACTAGTAACCAAATCTCAAAACAATCTGGTACTGGCTAAGAAACAGAATGGTAGATCAATGGAGTACATTATATACACAATATACAGGGGGTAAATGACCATAGCAACCTGAGTGTTTGATAAACCCAAAGACTCCAGCTTTTGGAACAAGAACTTAACAAAAACTGCTGGGAAAATTGGAAAACAGTATAGCAGAAGCTAGGTATAGACCAATATCTCACACCTTATACCAAGATAAGTCAAAATGGATATAGGATTAGATATAAAGAGTGATACCATAACTAAATTAGGGGAAAACAGAATTAGTTTACCTGGAAGATCTTTGGAGAAGGGAAGAGTTCATGACCAAACAAGAGATAGAGAGTATTATAAAATGTAAAATGAATCATTTTGATTATATTGAATTAAAAAGCTGTTGTAAAAACAAAACTAATGTAACCAAGATTAGAAGGGAAACAACAAACTGGGAAAAAAATTTATAACAAAAGTCTCTAAAAAAGTCTAATTTCTCAAATTTATAGAGAACTAAGTCAAATTTATAAAAATACAAGTCATTCCCCAGGTGACAAATGGTCAAAGGACATGAACAAACAATTTTCAGATGAAGACATCAAAGCCATCAATAATCATATGAAAAAATATTCTAAATCACTCTTGATTAGAGAAATGCAAATTAAAACAACATTGAGGCAACCTCTCATACCTGTCAGATTGGCCAATATGCAGTAAAGTAAAGTGGTAAATGTTGGAGGAGATGTGACAAAATTGGGACACTAATGCATTGTTGGTGGAGTTGTGAACTGACCAACCATTCTATAGGGCAATTTGGAACTATGCCTTTAGGCTTTAAAACTCTGCATATCCTTTTATCTGTGTAATACCACTACTGGATCTATATCCCAAAGAGATCATTTAAAAAGGGGAAAGGGGCTATTTGTACAAAAATATTTATAGCAGCTCTTTTTGTGGTGGCAAAGAATTGGAAATTGAGGGAATGTCCATGAACTGGGGAATGGCTGAACAGATTGTGGTATATGGTGGTGATAGAATACTGCTGTGCTATAAGGAATGATGAGCAGGATCGTTTCAGAAAAAGCTAGAAAGATCTGCAGGAACTGATGCAGAGTGAAGTAAGCAGAACCAGGAGAATATTGTGCAAAATAACAGCATAATTATACAATGATCATCTGTGCAAACTTGGCTACTCTCAGCCATCTGGGACAATCCTGAAAGACTTATGATGGAGAACACAATCCACCTCCAGTGAAAGAATTGTTGGAGTCATCTTTCACATCAGTGTATTTTTTGTTTCATTTGGGGGTTTTGGTTATGTATGAGTTTGTTCCTATAACAGTGACCAGTAAGATGCTGGGAGATTTCCATGCAGGTTTCAATGGGGATCTTGAAAGCAGTTAGCAGGGCCCCAGAAGAGGGAATCCAGGTTACCAAAATCTTAGCCCAGATCGTGGGTCAGTCTCTATGCTAGAGCCACCCTAGAAGTCATTCTTGGAAGGCCAATGGGAACTTTGCAAGCTTTGGTACTACCAATGGGAAAAGGTGGGGCCCAAACACCAGGACATTTATACTACTCCATGCTCTAGCAAGATGACAAGGGTTCACCCAGGAAACAGAATAGCCAGCTTGTAGTATAGGTGATAACAGGTAAAGTTTGGGCCACTCTACTGCTCCACAGAATAAAAAAACCAAAGAGCATCAGAGCTGAAAGAGGATATAAAACATAGAATGTCCATCGGGAGGGACCTTAGAACAGAGAATATCAGAGCAGGGAGGAGTCTCAGAACACAGTCAGAGTTTAGAGACTATATTTCAAACCCTTTTCATTTTTCAGAGAAGAAAACAGAGCAAAAGAAGTGAAGTGCCTAAGGTCACGCAGCTAATTAGTAGAAGGAGCAGGATTTTTTTTCTTGGAAGTTAGGAATTTTCCCACTTATCCCTTTCTAATCTCTCCTGGTCTTTTTTCTTTCCTTCTCTTATTGTACAAACATTTACGATTGCTGCAGTGAGATCCAAAAGTGGAATAAGACACAGTCATTGCCCTTAAAGAGATTACCATCTAGCTAGAGAGGTCAGACAGGTTTGCAAATAATAATGATACAAATTAGGAGCTGATGAGTGCAGAGGAGTATTATGAGACCAGATGAGGGAAGTGGGACCAGGAAGGCTTGCTAGAAGAGTAGTAATTTGAGCCAGGCCTCAAGGGATCATTAGTGGGGGCAGCTGGATAGCTCAGTGGATTGAGAGCCAGGCCTAGAGATGGGAGGTCCTGGGTTCAAATTTGACCTTCTTAGCTGTGTGATCTTGAGCAAGTCACTTAACCCCTTGGCCTAGCCCTTACCACTCTTCTGCCTTGGAACCAATACATAGCATTGATTCCAAGATGGAAGGTGAGGGTTAAAACATCAACCTTCTAGAGATGAGAGGCAGAATATTTTGCTTAGGGAACTGCAGAATCCCAGAATTGAGAGTTGGCAATGAGGTCTAGCCCCAGCCTACTTCCAAAGAAAGCTTCATTCTAATTCATCTGACAAATGGGTCAGATGGAAGACCTCCAGGAAGAGGGAACAGTGCCCCCTCAGTAGAGGAACCCTTGCCCTTTCTTTTTTCTTTTCTTTTTTGTTTTTTGCAAAAAGATAAGAAAGCTTTACCTCCTACCTTAGAATCCGATCAGATCCAAGGCAAGAGAATGGTAAGGGCTAGGCAATTGGGATTAAGTGACTTGCCTAGGGTCACACAACTAGAAAGTAATTGAGATATGTTGAACCCAGGTCCTCTCAACTCCAGTCCTGGCAATGTGTCCACTGAGCCACTTAGCTGCCTCCATTCATTCACTTTCATACAGCTCTACCCAACCCTTAGTTGGGAATTTTCCCTAACAAGCCTAAAAGGCCTCTTTTCTCTCCACTCCCTCAAATTCTTTGATCTGGTGTTGTTGTTTTTCCAGGATTTACTCTTTTTTCATAGGGATGGCCAGGTAGTTCCCAAGTTAATTAGGTTAACAAACTGCAGATTCAGCTGATGTGTGGGGAGGTATATTCACCATAAAATTCATCCATTTGTTCATTCAATGCCACCCAAGGCTTTCCCACCTCTGTGCCAGTGGCCGGTCCCTTCCTAGGGGAGCCAAAAAAGCTAACACCACCTTGGGTTTAGTTTCTGTGGGGGTGGGGGGTAGGGAATAAAACAGAACTAATTTCCTCCCTCCTACCGTCAGTCTTCTCTTCTCCAACCAAGACATTTCCAGATCTTCACAGGTCATCAACTCAAAGCTCTCACTTTTGTGGTTGTCTCTTTCTTTTCTTTTTTGATTTAAAACTCTCACCTTCCGTCTTGGAATCAATACTGTGTATTGGTTCCAACGCAAAAGAGTGGTCAGGGCTAGGCAATGGGGGTTAAGTGACTTGCCCAGGGTCACACAGCTAGGAAGTATCTGAGGCTATATTTGAACCCAGGACCTCCCATCTCTGAGTCTGACTCAATCCACTGAGCTACCCAGCTGCCCCCTTTCTGACTATTCTCCCAACAGTCAGCATCCTTCTTAAATACAGTGTCCCAAACTGAACACGATCCTCCAGAAGAAGCTGGACCAGAGTCATCTGCAGCTGGGTTAACTCCTTCCTAGAATGTGTGCATTTCTCCCTGCAAAGCAAGATAGTGTTGGAATTTTTGGCTACCCTAGCGAAGGGACCAGGGCCTGGGCACGGAGGCGGGAAATTCGCCTTAGGTGGCTTTGAGTGAATAAGTAAATGCAAGATGAAGACACCACTGCAAAAATCAGCTGAATCTGTCTATTGTTAATCTCACTCGCTTGCAACCTTTTAGGTCCCCGGAAATCCCTTGGGAAAAAAAGTCTTTATAAATCTTGGGGGGGGGGGGGGACACAACCCAGGATGGAAGGATGTTGCGATTGAGGGGACTTGAAAAACGTAAACAAAGGATGTTTGTTTGTTTTTTTTAGCTTTCCTTTCTCTATAATCCACAGAAATTGACCAAGGTCACGTGGGACGCTCGTGACTAACAGAGCTGAGCTCTGAACTCCTCGAATTCCAAATTCCGTGCCCTTTACACTGGCCTGGGAAGCCTCTGTCCAGCCCACTACGCTGCGTTCGGACATGAAAAAACTTGGGAAAGGGTTCAAGAGAAACCTGGGTCCCCGGGTGACTGAAACAGGCTGGTTGGCTTCGCTCAGGCTCTGGCGAGGACAAGGCATTATTCTTGGCGCTGACACCAGAGGTGCGGCACGGCCCGGCAGGGAGAAGATGTGAAACTCGCCCTCCCTATCCTCGGGATAGGGCTGGAAGATATCCTTCCGAGGCGAGCCCTCGCCGGGTCCCCAGAGTCCCCGGAATTCTGAATGAATGGGAGAGTGAGCTGGCTCCTCCCCCAGAGCCTTCCCGAAACAAATTCGCCAGCGCTCTCCACCCCGGCAATTCCCCAAAATCCGCTTAAGGAGGAGACGTGGGGCGGGTGTCGGGGAGCGACGGGAAAGGAAAGTTGGGAGGGTTGCTACTAGCTTCTAAAGCGCCACTCCAAAAAAGACCAAATTCTTGCTCCAAGGCATCATCAGCACCATGTGAGAGGCAGCCAGGAAAAACCAGCACGGAGGGGCAGAATGTCTGCCATCAGCCATCCACCAAGGTTGGCCAAGCGCCGGCAGGAAGGTGCGCCCGGGGAGTTGGCCCATCTGAGCAGGTGGCAGAGAAGCTGTCTATTTTTAGCTTTCCAAGGGATGAGGCCAGCCGCGGCAGGAGGGGCTCCCCCACCCCCCACATTCTTCCAGGCCTCTGGGGTGTCAGCGCTCTGCCTCCCACGCCCTTTGTTCTTAGGCTCCATCTCCGCCCGGCTACACCCTCCTCAATCCAACCCTCTCTGAACCCAGGGAGAGGGGAATTGTAGCAGCGAGCTCGAGTTGGAGGGTGCTCTATTACAAACATCACAAGCAAACTTTTCCACTTTACATTTACAGTCCTTCCAAATCCAGTTCAGAGATACTGCGCATCACTGCCCTTCAATCCAGTCAAGACGCTCTACTTGCTGCTTTCCCTGCATGGGAATCCATCTACCACCTCTGTGCCTTTGCCCAGCATCTCACCAGTGATCCTCCCTCACTTGACTTGTAGCATCCCCAGCTGCCTTCTAAGCTCTGCTCAAGTACCTCCTCCTGTAAAACAAGGGCTAAGCTGATCCTTTCCTCCCCTCTAGCCTCTGCTAGTTTCCTGCCCCCAAGAAATCACTTTGTTGTGTGTGTGGTTGTTGTCTTTTAACCCTTATCAAACCCGTCTTCTCACTCCTCCGAAGGACATTGACAGACCTGCCGGTTCTGCTCCCCTTGAAGGCAGAAAGGTTGATATTCGATGCCTGTGCCATGGGCAGTCTCTCAGGACAGAGACTCTGCCAGGCTTCCCCTATATACCTCTACCCTGGTCCTGGTCATAATTCCCACCAGAGACCCATGGAAAAGTGTCTATTGACACTCTACCCCTCGAGTGTGGACCTCTTGGGAGGGCTTTCCCAGGGGTAAAGGAGTCCAAACGTTGGCTCAGACTTAAGAGCATATGCTTGGGTCTGCTAGCTCCACCCAAGCTGGTCAAATCAAGTGCTTTAAGGTCTAGTATTCAGTCTGAGGTGGTGAAATCTCAGGGGAACAAGGACAAACTTGGGGGTTCCAGATTTCAAGTTCACATCTTTGAATGAAGGGTGCAACCCTGTCTAACTCCTCCTCCTCCCCAATGTCTCCTTATATAGAGATCCTACATTCCAGGTCCTAGTGCACCAGAAGGTAAACACTGGTTTGCCCTATCTACTTTCTACCTAATTTTATTTATGGTTGGACTGAATATTTAATCGGTGGTCGCCAGGGATTTAATTTCTAAATCCCAAAATGAATTACTCAAGTAAATGGAATTATGGTAGTTTATTTTACAATAGAGGGAAGATATTAAGGAAGAGAGAAAAGGGGGGAGACAGAGGGAAAGAGAGAGCTCTGGCTTCCTCAGAGCCAGGTAGAAATTCTAGGCCCAGCCAGGGGAAAGGAGTCTCAAGATGATGGGCCTTTCTCAGAGGTTCTCCTATAAACTGGGTGTTGAAATTCGAGAGGTGGCTTCTGCCCTCTCCACCCTGCAAGCCCAACTAAACTCCCTTGCCCAGAGGGTCATGGTACTTGCTTTTTCCTTGTGGAAGAGGGTTGCTATTCTAGCAACCAGTCTGTCGTGATGGAGCAGAGAGTTCATGAATTCCCATCCCGGACCTATGACCATTTGCTTGGCAACCTCTTTGGCCAAGCTTTCTTTTCCTCCCCATTTGGTCCTGGCTCACTCCATTTCCTGAGGGCCCCTGTGCTCAGACCACAAGGGCCACTGTTTTCACTTTAACTTATCAGCCCCTGGAGGAGGATGGATGAAGTCTCTTGATCAATTCTATTTAGTTTTGTGTTTTGTTTTTTAGTGATTTGAAATTTTTTATTTAATTAATTAATTTAGAATATTTTTCCATGGTTACATGATTCATGTTCTTTTCCTCCCCTCCTGTAGCTGATGCGCAATTCCACTGAGTTTTACATGTGTCATTGGCTCTTGATCAGTTTTAAAGAGGCCTCATAAGGGGAGAATATAGTGGGAAATCCTCAGATCTCCCTCCCTTTAGGGATCCCCTTATGACCCAAGGACTGGCTCTACAAGGCTGACACACCCAGAAGCTTGCTACAGAGAGCCCCTCTTTCCCCTGCACCTGCTGGACCACTGTTACACCCCAGGCTGTGACCTAACAAATCCATGTCTATACAAGTCTGCCTGACCCTCCACACCTGTCCTTGTCCATGTTCTGATGCCTGTACTTGCCTGTCATGTTTGCATTCATAACCCACGGAAACCCCTGATTATGTATGCATCATGTAACTCGTGGAAACGATCCCTGATTGATGGTTTGTAAAATATGCAGAGTCCCTTACCTCGGGCCCAGCCCTTTGAGGAATGATCCCTGGCGGGTCTACAAGAACATTCATAATAAACCTCCTTCCTTCCATACTTTTTTTTAAACCATAACCTCTGCCTTAGAATCAATACTGTGTATTGGTTCCAAGACAGAAGAACAGTCAGGGCTAGGCAATAGGGGTTAAGTGACTTGCCCAGGGTCACACAGCAGATTTGAACCCAGGACCTCTCATCTCTAGGCCTGACTCTCCATCCATTGAGCTACCCAGCTGCCTCATTCCTTACTTTCGAGTGACAGTTGTGGTTTCCTACATGGCTAAACTGAGAATTCCGAAACACCACTACTACACCTTGTCCCAAAGAGATAAAAAACAAAATCAAAAAGGACCTACTTGAACAAAAAAAAAAGTATTTCTAGCAACTCTTTTTATGGTGGCAAAGAACTGAAAATGGAGGAGAGGCCCATTGATTGCTGAACAAGTTGTGGGCTATGATGGGGACGGAATACGACTGTGCTGTAAGAAAAGATGAGCAGGGCGATTTCAGAAAAGCCTGGGAAATTCTATGAATTGATGGAAAGTGGAATCAGGAGAACAATACACAGTAACAGCTCTTTTACACGATGAACAACTGTGAGTGACTTAGCTCTTCTGAGCACCACTATGATCCCAGACAGTTCCAAAGGACTTATGATGAAAAATACTGGGGGCAGCTGAGTGGCTCAATGGATGGAGAGCCAGGTCTAGAGATGGGAGGTTTTTGCTTCAAATCTGGTCTCAGACCCTTCCTTGCTGTGTGACCCTGGATGAGTCACTTAACCCCCATTGCCTAGCCCTTACCTATCTTCTGCCTTGGAACCAATACACAGTACTGATCTAAGACAGATGGTTTAAAAAAAAAATACTGTGTGTTGGTTCCAAGACAGAAGATGGGTAAGGGCTAGGCAATGGGGGTTAAGTGACTCATCCAGGGTCACACAGTGAGGAAGGGTCTGAGGCCAGATTTGAACCCAACACCTCCCATCTCTAGACCTGGCTCTCCATCTACTGGGCTACCCAGCTATGCCCCAATACATGGTATTGATTCTAAAACAGACGGTAAAATTTAAAAAAAATAGAGGATTTGAGAAGACCAGTCAATAAGAGGAAATGACTTAGGTGGGGGGGGGGGGGGGGAGACAGGGTAAGTCATGGCAAGCCAAGTCCAGAGAATCAGGAGTGGAGGAGTCTAGAAAGGAGTCAATCACTACTTGAGTGACCTTGGACAGCTCACTAACATCTCTGGGCTTCATCTGTAAAATGAGACATTTAGACCAAATGCTCTTTTAAGGTAGATCCCAGCTCTAAATCTTGCCAATCCTGTTGTACTACCTCAGCCAACACAAACATTACCCTATATACAGAGGTTGTCGGAGGGTCCGAACACCCCAGCTTGGACTCTTCGAACCAAACCACATTAAAAACATTTTTTTACAGATTTGTGGTTGCTTCCCATTCCTATCGCCACACTCCCAATAAAGGCGACAATAAAGCATTCCCCAAAGACTTCTTGTGATGACTGGCCAAAGGGAGAGCCGGCTGACCCAGAGGATGGGTCGTATAGTCACCCCCAAGCATGGAGTCACTTGTTAAAATAACTTGAAAGCATCAGTCCAGCATCCAGGGATCCACACCCATCGACCCTGTAAACCGTTGTTCTCTTTCGAGCTCAAACGTGAAGACTCCAGGAAAGGGAGCCTTTCCAGGCATGGGAATGAAGCAAAAGGGAGGCTACTGACACGGAAGATGAGGCACAGTATCTCCTTACAAGCCCAACTTCCAAGGCCCAGGAGGGATTCCACGATCCCAACCTCATCACGACCCTTTTAACAATGGGGCACTAGATGCATTTAATGTCATCACTATCAGCGTGTTGGCTGCCTGGGCAGAGACCGAGTTTTTGCTAAGCTTGGAGCCTCTCTCAAAGCTGAACAGTGTTTTTCAGTCACGGTAAATAAGTGCTGCATAAATGGTAGGGCGAAAAAAGGGGGAAATCCTTGAACCCAGGTTCTCTGGACTCTGAGGCACAGCTTCTTATCTACGACTAAGGCTGCCACTCATTCTAAAGTAGGGGGGGGAGGAGGGGAGGAAGCTAAGTAGCTCAGTGGATTGAGAGCTAGACCTAGAGATGAGAGGTCCTGGGTTCAAATCTGCTTCAGACACGTCCCAGCTGTGTGACCCTGGGCAAGTCACTTCACCCCCATTGCCTAGCCCTTCCCACTCTTCTGCCTTGGAACCAATATATAATATTGATTCTAAGACAGAATGTAACTGTTTTGAAAATAAAATAAAATAAAATAAAGTAGTATTCTGGGGCAGCTAGATGGCACAGTGGATGCAGCACTATGCCTAGAATCAGGAGCTCATGAGTTCAAATTTGGCCTCAAATACTTCCTAGCTGTATGACCCTGGGCAAGTCACTTAACCCCATTTGCCTAGCCCTGACCTTTCTTAGAGTTGCAACTAAGACAGAAAGTAAGGATTTAAAAATAGATCTAGCGTTCTATCTTTTGGCAAATGAGAAACCCGAGGTCTGGACAGCCACAAAGTTAGTAAGTATCCGATCCTAACTACACAAATCACAGCGTTTTCTAGTAGTGTTCCTGACCTGGGGTCTCTGGTTTTTGAAGTCGATTTTCGTTACTATTAAAATACAATTGTTTCCATTGTGATCCTATACATTTTCTTTTATGCAATCTAGAAACGTCATCCTGAGAAGAGGTCCAAGGCACCAAAATGTGAAGAATTCTGGATCTCACTCAAGTCCTTCATTTCGCAGATGATAAACTTCAGGGTGATAAAAGATTCAGTGACTTGCTATGAATGGCCGAGGCTGGGTGAAAACCCAAAGCCTCCAGGCCAGTGTTCTGTCTGCCATCCCAAAGTGCCCTCAGTTTTGTGGCAAGTTTTGTTGGGCCACACATGCACCGTGTCCGGAAACTGAAGGTAGAACAAGGAAGTGGGTGACGTCAGCATGCGTGTGACAGGTGGAATCCTACTGCTCTCCTGACTGGGCTTTAGTCCATTTCAGCTCATCAGCATTCCAGTCCATCTTGGACACTTTGGTCACTTTTCTAGCAGGTCACGCCCCTCGCCTCACCCTGACCCGGTCCAGGGCTGCCTGTCCTGGAGCTGCCACCCAGAGGAGACACCCCAAGAATGCATCTGTGGCAAACAGTGTCAAGGATACTGGACCTGAAGGGGTTTTTCTTTTTTAAAAATGCCCTTTATTTCCTAATCTATCCTCAGGAATATAGTTCCCCCCAATGAATCATCTCATAATAAAGAATAAAAAAGAGAACAAAAAAATTAGCAAAGCAAATTGGACCTGAAGATTTTAAAAAATGGATATGCACACGGTTTGATGGGGATGTGATTGGGGATGTAGACCCTAAGCCATCACCCTGGTGCAAATATCAATAATATGGAAATGGGTCTCAATCAATGACACATGTAAAATCGAGTGGAATTGCATGTCAGCTATGAGAGGGGTGGGACAAGGGAAGGGAAAGAACATGGAACCATGGGAAAATATTCTAAATTAATTAATTAAATAAACATTTAAAAATGACTAAAAAGGGGCAGCTGGGTAGCTCAGTGGATTGAGAGTCAGGTCTAGAGACAAGAGGTCCTAGGTTCAAATTTGACCTCAGACATTTCCAAGCTATGTGACCCTGGACAAGTCACTTAACCCCCATTGCCTAGCCCTTACCACTCTTCTGCCTCAGAACCAATGTATACTATTAATTCCAAGATGGAAGGTCAGGGTTTAAAAAAATGACTAAAAAGTTTAAAAATAGATATGAATCCTCCTAGCTCTGACATTTGCTAACTGGGTAGCCTTGAATAAGTCACTTACCCTGTTTCCTCAATGGAAAACTAAGTTGGAGTTGAACCAGATGATTTTGATAGGTCCTTTCCTGGGACAGCTAAGTGGCTCAATGGATAGAAAGCCAGGCCTGGAGATGGGAGGTTCTGGGTTAAAATGTGGCCTTGGATACTTCCTAACTGTGTGACCCTGGGCAAGTCCCTTCATCCCAACTGCCCAGCTCTTACTGTTCTTCTGCCTTGGCCAGATACTTAGTATTGATTCTAAAACTGGAAGGAAAGAGTAAAAAATGAAAAAAGGAAGTTCCTTCCTACTCTAGGTGTTATGATAGTAAATAGAATCAGAAGAATATGAGCGTCTCCTCTCCTTTGTTGTTGTAGACCCAGTGCCTAGGACAATGCTGGGTACATGCTGAATGAGTATTTGTCAGTTCCTTGATCCTACCCAACTCTTTTTTTTTTTAAACCCTTCCCTTCCATCTTGGAATCAATACTGTGTATTGGTTCCAAGGCAGAAGAGTAGTAAGGGCTAGGCAATGGGGATCAAGTGCTAGGCAATAGGGGTCAAGTGACTTGCCCAGGGTCACACAGCTGGGAAGTGTCTGAGGTCACATTTGAACCCAGGACCTCCCATCTCCAGACCTGGCTCTCTATCCACCAAGCCACCTAATTTGACTGCCTCTGTGTTTATTTTTTGTTTTTTCATGACATCTTGCCTAACAAATCTTGCTCTCTATGAACACAGTTTTTGATAATAATGTAGTTCTTCTAGGAACCATCTGAAGCTTTGGGTGAAGATAACTTCTTCCAGGCTGGATTTTGAGAGAAATTAGAGATCATTTCATCCGACTCCATTGTTTTATATCAGACAAAGCTGAGAATTAGGCAGGAAAAGTGCCTTCCCTGATGTCACATGAAGCCAGGATTCAAATCTGGGTCCCATAACTACAAACCTAAGGTTTGGGTTTTTTTAAACCCTTACCTTCCATCTTAGAATGTAGATTAAGTACCAGTTCTAAGGCAGGAGAGCAACAAGGGCTAAGCAATCATGGTTAAATGACTTGCCCAAGGTCACTCAGCTGGGAAGTATCTCAGATCAAATTTGAACCAGGATCCTCCCAACTCTGAGTCTGACTCTCTTGCCACCTAGCTGGGATTTAAATGTGGGTGTTCTGACTCCTAATTTTTGTTGTTTTGGTTAGGGATTTTTTGGGTTCCACAATTCCTCCCAAGAGAACAAATGATCTGCATTTTGCATAGTTGCTCTTGGTAATCTGGTTGAAACAGGAAAAAACTATGCAATTATCATTTGACATTCAAATCAGGAAACTACCTGCTCAGTGCAGGTGTTTTATCTCAAGCATTCCCAGTGAGCACACTTCACATCAAAAAGAACCAGTGGGGTGACAGCTACCATTCTGAGATCTACGTATGCCTCACTTAAATCCAATTCATGAACAAGTCAAGGATATCACCCTGAAAAGTTCTTGGTCCTCTTTGAAAACAAGGGTCTAAGGGAGCAGCTGGGTGGTTCAGTGGATGGAGAGCTGCCTAGAAATGGGAGGTCCTGGATTCAAATCTGGCCTCAGACACTTCCTAGCTGTGTGACCCTGGGCAAGTCACTTAACCCCCGTTGCTTAGCTCTTACCACTCTTCTGCCTTGGAGCCAATACACAGTATTGATTCTAAGATGGAAGATCAAAGTTAAAAAAAAATGAGAGATCAACAACAACAGTGACCCTAAATTAGAGCTGGAAGGGACCTTGAAGGTCACTAAGTCCAACTCTTGAATTGTATTGATGAGGAAACTGAAACCGCTAGAGGAGAGACGTTACCATTCAAAGCCAGGCTCTTAACCCCTGAAACATCATCCTTTCCACCAAATCCTAGAACTCAGACAAAGAGCTAACAAAAGATTTCAGCCATTCTTAGATATTAGAAGCCTTGATAGGAAATGGGACACTGAGAGGATGCCCCCAAACTGGGGAATGCTTGAATAAATTAGGCTATGTGAATGCAATGGAATACTACGGCGCTATAAGAAATAACAAAAAGGATGGTGTTCAGAGAAAACTGAGAAGGCTTGAATGAACTGATGCAAAGTGAAGGGAGCAGAACAAGGAACCAGGACATTGCAAAGATGCACAATTCTGAAAGGTGAAAGAATTTTGATTTGTGGTCCATCCAGAAGGTCAAAAATGAAGAATGCTATCCATCTCCTAACACAAAGATGTTGGCTAAATATATGCAAGATGAGACACGTATTTGTTTTACTTTACTAGAAGAGATTTTTGTCATCAGATATTCATGTTTCTTTTTTTGGTTTTTCCCCAGGGAAGAGTAGGGAGGTGGGAAGAAAAGACAATACATGCTTGGTAATTATGGAGGAAAAGAAAAAGAAATAAAAACAACAGCAGAGGAAGGGAGAGGGAGAAATCCACTTTACCCTCATGGCCAAGGATTTGAACTTGAACTAGGGAGATTTGATTGGGTATTTGACTCTCCAATGTACTAGTAAAAAAGGCATTGGACAACCTTAATTTCACTCCAAAATTAAGTTTAAAATAAGAAATTATCACCACCTGAGAGAGAGAGTAAACTGAGGTTCATGGAGGTTGATTTGCCTAGAAGAGAAACAAAAAATCACAGGCAAGACTCAAGTTTGAAGAGTCGAGGGTCAATGCTCTTTCCCTTGTACTGTGCTCATTCCTGTGAAACTGAAAGGAAATTTAGAGGAGAAAATGTTAGCTCCAGATGGACCCTTAGACCACAGAATGGCAGAGATGGTCCAGAGCTTGGAATGCGAAATGTAAAAACTGGAAGAAGGCACAGATTAATTAAATTAATGATTAATAATGAATTTATTAATTAATAACATGTTATGTTAGAGCTAGAAAGAATACCAGAATAAGAAGGCAGCCCGGAATACAAAATAAGCTAGTGTCACAACTGGGAGCAACCTTAGATAGAACAAAGAATGGCAGAGCTGGAAGAGCCTTAGAAGCCAGGATGTCAAAGCTGAGAGAAGTTTTAGAACAGAGAATGTCAGAGCTAGGAGAGAACTTAGAACAGAGACTGTCAGAGCTGGGAAGGACCTTAGAACAGAGAATGTCAGAGCTGGGAGGGACCTTAGAACAGAGAATGTCAGAGCTGGGAGAGACCTTAGAACAGAGAATGTCAGAGCTGGGAGAGACTTTAGAACAGAGAATGTCAGAGCTGGGAGAGACCTTAGAACAGAGAATGTCAGAGCTGGGAGAGAGCTTAGAACAGGGAATGTCAGAGCTGGGAGAGACCTTAGAACAGAGAATGTCAGAGCTGGGAGAGACCTTAGAACAGAGAATGTCAGAGCTGGGAGAGACCTTAGAACAGAGAATGTCAGAGCTGGGAGAGACCTTAGAACAGAGAATGTCAGCTGGGAGAGAGCTTAGAACAGGGAATGTCAGAGTTGGGAGGGACCTTAGAACAGAGAATGTTAGAACTAGGGGAGCCCTGAGAACTGAGAATGTCAGAGCTAAGAGGAACCTTAGAACCCAGAATATCAGAGCTAGAAGGAACCTTAGAACCCAGAATGTCAGAACTGGGAGGGCTCTTAGATCACAGAATGTCAGAGCTAGAAAGGACTCTTGATCAAAGAAAATAAATGCCAGACCATAGAACTTGGAACATAGAATGTGATAACTGCAAAGGTCTTTAGAATATAGAAAATGATGATGGTGACAGTACTAACAATAATTACATATAGTACGATGAGGCAACTAGGTACTGCAGTATATAAATCCTGCCTCAGACACTTCCTAGCTGTGTGACCCTGGACAAATCACTTATCCCCTCCTGCCTAGCCCTTACCCCTTTTCTGCCTTAGGGTTGATACTCAGCATTGATTCTAAGTCAGAGGTAAGGGTTTTATTTTTTTTTTAAACCCTTACCTTCTGTCTTAGAGTCAAGACTGTGTATTGGCTCCAAGGCAGAAACGTGGTAAGGGCTAGGCAATGGGGGTCAAGTGACTTGCCCAGGATCACACAACTGGGAAGTGTCTGAGGCCAGATTTGAACCCAGGACCTCCCATCTCTAGGCCTAGCTCTCAATCCACTGAGCTGTCCAGCTGCCCCCTTTATTATTTTTTTTAAAGACTAGCAGGCATAGAGTCCCTGCACAGACCCAGCTGGACCTCAGGTTAGACCAAGGACAAGCAGTTCAGTATTGTTAGCCCATCTCTCATTCCAGTCCCATCCCAAGAGGCCAGACTAATGTGCTCCTATCTCAGACAGCCCTGACTATTGGGCTTTGACCTTCCAGAGGCTGCCTCACCTCATCCAATTTGAGGAGAGAAATTCATCAGAAAAAATCCCCCCCATTTTGAGGAAAGGAAAATTTGGGATCAAAGAATGGTAACTGATCAGTCCAAAGTCACAGACCTAGTAAGTGGCAGAGCCAGGACTAGAATCTGGGTCTCCTGCTTCCCAGGCCAGCGCACATTCCAGCTGCCAACAGCTGGATTTTGTTCTGACAATCTGGTTAGAAACTTCCAAGACTTCCCAGGACCCTGTGGCGGGTCCTGGTCCATAGGCAGGATAAATCCTGGGGCCTGTTAGGCATCGATGCCCCGAGTTAACCTGGGCATGGCCACCATTTTTCTATGCACAGATCCTTCTCTAACGTGGACCCCACATGGAATCCTTCACAATGCAGGGAAGTCTCGGGGACGCCTTACACTCCATTTGGCCCAGCCCCAGGACAATGTTCTTGCTCATGTCTCCACGCCCAGCAAAACCCAAGAGCTAAGTCCGGGGCTCATATTTCATAGGATGCTTAAATTGGTGGAAGCATGTGATATTTGGAGCCAAAGAGGGTGAGGGCTGGGCTATTTTCTTGAGTTATTGTGGCCTTGATCCCCGGGTAGGAAAATGCAGACTGTTAGTCAAGGAGGGGACGGCCAGTCCTAGCTTCATTTCTAAATCAGTAATATGTAAATTATTTTTCACTCAGATCACTTTCAGGGCACAGCTTGTGCCCTCTTTGGGGTACAACAGGTTAGAAATGACATCACCCAGGGAGGAAATCTCAGAGGAGCACAGTCACAAGAGGGAAGAGCCTTCAGCCCATGCCCCTACAAGGATCTTCTGAAGGGAGTGGAAGTAAACATTTAGCCAGGAAAAGACTCAGAAAAGGGGTGAGGATATCAGTTATCTTCACATTTCTGAAAGAAAATGGAATTAGATCTCTTCTACTTGGGCCCAGAGAGTAAAACAAAGATCAGCTAATAGAACATACCAGGAGGCAAATAGCAGTAAAATAATTTTTTCTTAATTTTTATTTTTTTAAACCCTTATCTTCCATCTTAGAATCAATACTGTATATTGGTTCCAGGGCAGAAGAGCAGTGAAGAGTCACACACCTGGGAAAGTATCTAAGGTCAAATTAGAACCCAGGACCTCAAGCCTAGATCTCTATCCACTGAGCCACCCAGTTGCCCCTAAAATATTTTTTAAAAGAATTTTTCAAGTGTGGTTGTCAGTTACATATACTTAGCAATTTCTACTTTCCTTTCCTGGACAGAACTGGTCAGTTCTAAACCACCAGAATTGTGGGAGCCCTTAGCCCCTTGATAAACCCATTTTCCTATCCAATCCATGGTCATTGTCATCAATTTAGATCAAATTGGTATTTCCATTCCAGTTACAAACCACTTTGTATGCTAGATAAAAGAAGCAAAGGATCCATGATGCAGAGGGAAACACGTTTTTTGGATATGGCCAAGGAGGGATTTTTTTTTTATTTGCTTGACTACATATTTGTTCCTTATTTTTTGTTTTTTTTTCCAACAACACAAAATTCATAGCCTTGCAAAGTCTTACAAGTGGCTTCAAAGAAACATTTTCACCAAGTGAGTGAAAGCCTAGCTGGACAATTTTTCTTCTGAAAAAGGTCTGGGGGTTTGATTTGACAAGCTCAAAATGAGTCAACACCACTTTACAGCAGCCAAGAAAGCTATCGCCACCTTGGGCCAGGCTCCTCAAGAGACACTGCTTCAAGGAACAAGAGGGAAGAGTCCTGGTTACACTACCTCGAGGGTACTGAGTTCAACTCTGCACATGTATCTTAGGAAGGAAATGATATAGAGGAGTGTCCAGAGGAGAACCCAAATGGTGAATCTGTGCCTCGAATCTATGCCTTAACGGTAGGGGCTGAAGAAATGGAATGACAAGAAAAAGGGCAAAAGAGGGAGAGTAGACACTTTCTATAAAGTTTTAATTTTATTTGTATATAATTTATTTTCTTATATGCTTATTATATAAAATAGTTCTGTATCCATTTATTTATTATATAAATTGTTTATAAGTAAAGTTATTCATCATACAAATTATTAATATATAGATTTATTACATAAACTGTTTTATGTCCATTTATTATAAATTGTATGTAAATTTATTATACAAACTATTTATATATAAATTTATTACATAAAATCTTTGTATATAAATTTATATATAAATGGTTTATATATATATAAATTTATTATACAAGCTATATATAAATTTATTACTTAAATTATTTGTATGTAAATTTATTATATAAATTGTATGTAAATTTATTATACAAACTATTTATATATGAAATTATACATAAAATCTTTGTATATAAATTTATTATATAAATGGTTTATATATAAATTTAATATACAAGCTATATATAAATTTATTACATAAATTATTTGAAAATTTATTATATAAATTATATGTAAATTTATTATACAAACTATATATAAATTTATTACATAAAATCTTTGTATATAAATTTATTATATAAATGGTTTATATATAAATTTATTATACAAGCTATATATAAATTTATTGCTTAAATTATTTGTATGTAAATTTATTATATAAATTGTATGTAAATTTATGATACAAACTATTTATATATGAAATTATACATAAAATATTTGTATATAAATTTATTATATAAATGGTTTATATATAACTATTATACAAGCTATATATAAATTTATTACATAAATTATTTGTATGTAAATTTATTATATAAATTGTATGTAAATTTATTATACAAATGATATATGAATTTATACATAAAATATTTGTATATAAATTTATTATATAAATGGTTTATATATAACTATTATACAAGCTATATATAAATTTATCACATAAATTATTTGTATGTAAATTTATTATATAAATTATATGTAAATTTATTATACAAACTATATATAAATTTATACATAAAATCTTTGTATATAAATTTATTAAATAAATGGTTTATATATAAATTTAATATACAAGCTATATATAAATTTATTACATAAATTATTTGTATATAAATTGTTTATATGTAATTTTATTTATTATACAAACTATATATACATTTATTACATAAATCATATGTAAATTTGTTTATTGTACAAATTATTTTATGTAAATTTATTTATTGTATAAACTATATATGAATTTATTGTATATTTATATGTAAATTTTTATTATACAAACCATATATGAATTTATTACATAAATTATTTGTATATTCTTTTATTTATCATATAAATTCAATCATTTCTTTCATTTGTACCTTGACTTCTTGGCTCAAAATCCTTCTCAGCTCTAGGCAATTCTGCAGATAAGCAACTCAGCACACAAGACCCTCCCTGCCTGCCCTCCAGACCACAAGCCTGGCAGTCCTGGCTCCTTAGGAAGCCAATCAGCCTTGGAAAGAAAGTAGGCAGTGCTGAAAGGCAGCCACTTGGGAGGGATGCCCAAAGGTGATGACTGGATTGGAGTTGCCAGTAAACCCCATCCCTCCTTGCTCACCATCTGTCTCCCCCTCTCTCACATCAGAGGTGGCATGGCTACTGATGTCTAGTTAACAGTCAGCAGGCTGGATGAGTCTGGAGCCCTAGCAAGCTGTGTGACCTTCAGCAATGTGCTTTATCCATGCATTTCAGGTTCCCTTTCTGGGAATGGCAATGGCACGGAAGTCGAAGGGGGACTAGGCTATGTTAAGGGAGATCCTGGGTTCAAATCGGACCTCAGACACTTCCTAACTGTGTGACCCTGGGCAAGTCACTTAATCCCAATTGCCTACCCCTTACTGCTCTTCTGCCTTAGGATTTATACTAAGAGAAGCAGCTAGGTGGTTCGCTGGGATGAGAGCCAGGTCTAGAATGAGGAAATCCTGGATTCAAATCTGACATCAGACATTTCCTAGCTGAATGACCCTGGACAAGTCACTTAATCTCAATTGCCTAGCCCTTACTGCTATTCTGTCTTGGAAACAATACTTAGTAATAGTTCTAAAACTGAAGGTAAGAGTTTAAAAAATTAAAAAAAAAAACAGATACAAAGATAGAAAGTAAGGATCTAGAAAAAAAAAGCAAGCAATGATACAGAAACTAGCATCCCTTGGATAGAAGAGGTGCTGTAAAAAAATAGCTTAGAAAAGTCTGAGGAAGAGTGAGAAGTCCTGATTGGAGTCAGAGGACCTGGGTTGAATTCTCATCTCTAGTAAGCTTGATTACTGACCTTGGGCAAAACACTCCACCTCCAGGGATTCACTTTCATCATCTGTAAAGTGAGGAGGTTGGACTCACTGGCCTCGGAGATCTCTCCAGCTCTACCTCTATGACCTTCTGGCCCTCAAGGGTTAAATTCAGGGCATCAGCTCTTGGGTGAGCTCCCTTACCGACATTCTTGGACCTTGGAGTCATTGTTTCTCCATGTGCCAAGGAAGTGGGGAGAGGGGGGGACGACAGCAATGGCACTGAGAAGCTGAGATGCTCAGTGACTTTGTCTCTCTGGTAACAGGTTCATCGTGTGTCAGGTGAGAGACAAAGGCTGTATCCGCTCTGAGTCAGCTTCAATTTCTGACTATCTGGCAGCCCCTCTGGGAGCTTCAGTTTTCCCATTTCTAAAGAGAGGATTTGGGTCGGCTTTCAGTCCTGACCCACAGGAATTCACAGAGACACCCCTCTCTGAGCCTCAGATATTAGATTGTCAACTGGTATTAGAACCATAACAATCAAAGTTGTAAGGGTCCTTAGAATATAGACTGTCAAGGACTAGCTTTAGAACCCAGAATGTCACAGCAGAGAGGATCCTTAGAACCCAGAATGTCACAGCAGAGGATCCTTAGAGCCCAGAATGTCAGAGCAGAGAGGATCCTTAGAGTCCAGAATGTCACAGCAGAGGATCCTTAGAGCCCAGAATGTCAGAGCAGAGAGGATCCTTAGAGCCCAGAATGTCAGAGCAGAGAGGATCCTTAGAGTCCAGAATGTCAGAGTAGAGAGGATCCTTAGAGCCCAGAATGTCAGAGCAGAGAGGATCCTTAGAGTCCAGAATGTCAGAGTAGAGAGGATCCTTAGAGCCCAGAATGTCAGAGCAGAGAGGATCCTTAGAGCCCAGAATGTCAGAGCAGAGAGGATCCTTAGAGTCCAGAATGTCAGAGTAGAGAGGATCCTTAGAGCCCAGAATGTCACAGCAGAGGATCCTTAGAGCCCAGAATGTCAGAGCAGAGAGGATCCTTAGAGTCCAGAATGTCAGAGTAGAGAGGATCCTTAGAACCCAGAATGTCAGAGAATAGAGGATCCTTAGAACCCAGAATGTCACAGCAGAGAGGATCCTTAGAACCCAGAATGTCACAGCAGAGATGATTCTTAGAACCAGAATGTCACAGCAGAGGATCCTTAGAACCCAGAATGTCACAGCAGAGAGGATCCTTAGAACCCAGAATGTCACAGCAGAGATGATTCTTAGAACCAGAATGTCACAGCAGAGGATCCTTAGAACCCAGAATGTCAGAGCAGAGAGGATCCTTAGAGTCCAGAATGTCATAGCAGAGGATCCTTAGAGCCCAGAATGTCAGAGCAGAGAGGATCCTTAGAGCCCAGAATGTCAGAGCAGAGAGGATCCTTAGAGTCCAGAATGTCAGAGTAGAGAGGATCCTTAGAGCCCAGAATGTCACAGCAGAGGATCCTTAGAGCCCAGAATGTCAGAGCAGAGAGGATCCTTAGAGTCCAGAATGTCAGAGTAGAGAGGATCCTTAGAACCCAGAATGTCAGAGAATAGAGGATCCTTAGAACCCAGAATGTCACAGCAGAGAGGATCCTTAGAACCCAGAATGTCACAGCAGAGATGATTCTTAGAACCAGAATGTCACAGCAGAGGATCCTTAGAACCCAGAATGTCACAGCAGAGAGGATCCTTAGAACCCAGAATGTCACAGCAGAGATGATTCTTAGAACCAGAATGTCACAGCAGAGGATCCTTAGAACCCAGAATGTCAGAGCAGAGAGGATCCTTAGAACCCAGAATGTCAGAGCAGAGAGGATCCTTAGAACCCAGAATGTCAGAGCAGAGAGGATCCTTAGAACCCAGAATGTCAGAGCAGAGAAGATACTTAGAACCCAGAATGTCAGAGTAGAGAGGATCCTTAGAGCCCAGAATGTCAGAGCAGAGAGGATCCTTAGAACCTAGAATGTCAGAGCAAAAATTAGTCTTAGAACCCAGAACATCAGAGCTGGGAAGGTCCTTAGGATACTGGATGGCAGAACTTGGAGAGACCTTAGAATCCAGAATGTCAGGACTGAAAGGATTCTTAAAACATGGAATGTCAGAGGAAGGAATAATCTTAGAACAAAAACTTTCTGAGCTGGAAAAGTCTTTAGATAATAGAACGTCAGAGCTGGAAAGGATCTTAGAATACAGAATGCCAAGTCTGAAAGGAACATTCATTACCCAGTGAGTTGGCACAGTGGTGTTCTACCCAGAGTGCTCTATGGAGTTAGAAAAATGAGAGTTATTCTTGCCTCTGACACTTATTTGCTATATGATCCTAAGCAACTCATTAAATCTCAGCCTCGTTTTCCTCATCTGTCAAATGGGGATAATAATAGCACCTCCCTTACCGAGCTGTTGTGAGGATTAAATACAGTATATAATGTGCTTTGCAAACTTTAAAGCACTATATAAATATTAGCTATTATTAAAGCATCACTAGATTTATTCTCCCCCAAAGAAGTGATTTCTTTCTTCTCCCAGGCCTGTCCCAAACTTTCTGGATTTGTACCTTCATCCTCCCCATCTCCCTCAACCCCACTGTTTTTGAATTTTGTTTTGTTTTGTTTTTCAGTTCTTTTTTGTGTGATGTCTTTAGAATTAAAGCTCCTGGAGGCAGCTGGGTAGCTCAGTGGATGGAGAGCCAGACCTAGAGATGAGAGGTCCTACGTTCAACTCAGGACTCAGACACTTCCTAGAATGACCCTGGGCAAGTCACTTACCCCCACTGCCTCGCTCTTAATGCTCTTCTGCCTTGGAACCAATACGCAGTATTAATTCTGAGATGGAAGATAAGGGGTTTTATTTAAAATAATAATAGTAATAATCAAAGTTCCTAGAAGGCAGGAGCTGTCTGTCCTTCTGCTGATATTTATATGTCCAGATTAGTGCATGAACTCTTACCTTTTGTCTTAGAGTCTATGCTAAGTATGGTCCCAAGGCAGAAGAGTAGATAAGGGTTAGGCAATTCAGGTTAAGTGACTTGCTCAGGGTCCCACAGCTAGGAGAGTGTCCAAGGTCCAAATCAAACCCAGGACCTCCTGTCTCCAGATCTGGATCTCTATCCACCAAGTCATCCAGCTGCCACCCCTCTTAGTAAGCACCCCTTTTAGTAAGTTCTTAATAAATGTTTGTTTTCTTTCTTCCTTATTCAGGACAGGAAAATGCCTACCTGCACAAAACCATTCCCAGCAGCACTATTTGTAAATAGTTCCAAAAACATGGAAACAGCCAGTGGTGTTCTTGAATTCAGATCCTACTAACTGGAGAAAGCTGATTATTAAATTTTCCATGGGAGCATTTTACAGCTCAAAAATCGGCAAACACAACAAATTAAGTCCTGATTTACTGTTTTGTTGATTGTCTAGACTGAAGAGAATGGTCAAGAAATTCTTAGCAATGCAGATTAAATTTAAGTATTAAGTCGGTGCATTTATTTTTCTCCTGGAGTGCCAATTGTTAAACATTTACCAGGAAATCCCCCAAACAATATTTGTGCCCAGCAGTTGGAGAATGGTTGAACAGAGTTTGAAATGGATGGAAAAATACTATGTGTAAGGAATGATAAATATGAAGGTTTGAAAAAACTTTATGACTCAACACTTAGTAACAAATGACTATCATAACCCAGTGTGTGATAAACCTAAGCCTTTGGGAGAAGAACTCACTTTTTACCAAAAAGTGCTAGGAAAGGGGGGCAGCTGGGTAACTCAGTGGATTGAGAGTCAGGCCTAGAGATAGGAGGTCCTGGGTTCAAATCTGGCCTCTGCCACTTCCTAGCTGTGTGGCCCTGGGCAAGTCACTTGACCCTCATTGCCTAACTCTTACCACTCTTCTGCCTTGGAGCCAATACACAGTATTGACTCCAAGATGGAAGGCAAGGGTTTAAAAAAAAAAGTGCTGGGAAAGTCAGAAAACAATATGGCAGAAACTAGGTATGGGTCAACATGTCACACCATACACCAAGAAAAAATCAAAATGGATATATGATTTATAAATTAAGGGTGATCTCTTAAATAAATTGGGGGAAAAAAACAGAATATCTGTCAGATTTACAGATAAGGAAAGAATTTATAACTAAACAAGTCATAGACAACGTTATGAGTTATAAAATGGATCATTTTGATTACATTAAAATAAAAAAGATTTTGCAGAAACAAAACCAATGCAATCAAGATCAGAAGGGAAACAACAAATGGTGGGGAACATTTCAAAGGAAGTGTCTCTGACAAAGGCCTTATTTCTCAATATAATATATCATATCATATATAAATATATATCAATATGTATAAAACAGTCAAATTTGTAAGAATATAAGTCACTCTCCAATTGATAAATGGTCAAAGGATATAAATAGGCAGTTCTCAGATGAAGAAATTTTAAAAATCTACAGTCATATGAAAAAATGCTCCAAATCACTATTTTTAAAAAAAAAATTTTTTTAAACCCTTACCTTCCATCTTGGAATCAATACTGTGTATTGATTCCAAGGCAGAAGAGTGGTCAGGGCTAGGCAGTGGGGGTTAAGTGACATGCCCAGGGTCACACAGCTAGGAAGTGTCTGAGGCCAGATTTGAACCCAGGACCTCTCATCTCTGAATCTGAGTCAATCCACTGAGCTACCCAGCTGCCCCCTCCAAATCACTATTGATGAGAAAAATGAAAATTATAAACAACCCCAAGGTACCAACTCACCTATCAGGTTGGCTGATATGACAAAAATGGAAAATGATAAATGTTCGAAGGAATGTAGGAAAACTGGGATACTAATATACTTTTGGTGGAGCTATGAACCTCTCCAACCATTTCTGGAGAGCAATTTGGAATCATGCCCCATGGGCCATAAAATTGTGCATACCCTTTGACCCAATAATACCTCTACTAGGAGTGTATCCCAAAGAGATCAAAAGAAGGGGGGAAAGGACCTATTTACACAAAAATACTTAAAGCAGCCCTTTCTGTGGTGGCAAAGAATACCTCAATCCTATGAACCACCCAGATACCCCCTCTTATTAGTATTCTTAACAAATGGGTAAATTAACAGAAGAGTAATCAAAAATACTCCTTTTCTTTATTTTGCTTCATTTTTCGGAAACAATCCCTTTATAGAAATTTAAAATCAAAAAATGAGAAGAGTTCTCAATGGTCATCTAATATAATTCATAGCCAAAAAAGAATTCCCCCCTGAAGACCTTTTGGAAGAAGGACTTTTCTCATCCCCCACTTCCCAAGGTATGACATGTTACTAATGGACAGTTCCAATGGCCAGGAAGTTCTTCTCGACCCAGAGCCTAAACTGATGTCTTTGCGACTCCACACAATATTTGACTCATGGCTTATTTATGTTGATCAGCTGTGCTAGAAGACACATCTATTTATCTATTTATTTAGTTGATTAAATTATTATATTATTCCTATCTATTATATTTATTGTTTAGCTTATTTTTTAAGCATTTAAACCAAATTGGCAAAGATCCAGTCTATCCTTCTACACTTATATAGTACTAGTAAACAGACTTTCTTCCCCAGGATATCAAGGTCTATTTCCATCAGCTAGAGATAGGGGATAGGGACTCAACTTCAACTTGGTTTCATTGGCCTAAGGAATTGTCAATTGAGGAAACTCCCCGAATCAAAGCAAGTCTACACCTTCTCTGCAGCTGGTAACTCTTGAGAGTAGCCACTGAGGTTGAGGGATTTTCCCCAGGGGTCACATAACCAGCCTGGATCAAAGGTAGGATTTGAATCCAGGTCTTTCGTGGTCTTGAAGACAGCTCTCTATCCACCAAGTCATACTTCCTCTCACTCAAGCCCAATAGCCTCATAAACACAGGTATACATCGCCCCCACCATCTGGAAAATCTGGAAAATGTTTTAGTTCTTCCTTCAAACCAGAGAAGCCTGAATTTTTTCCTTTTCATTTATGTTATTAAACAGTAATTACATATCTTACAGGTAATATTAGACCTAACGGTATATACATTTTATGCATTTATGAGTTATTAAACTTTTTACAGAAATCTCTCTATTTCTAGCCTTTTTGTGTCATCTTCTGGCTTTCACATTCTTATTGAAAACTTTAACTTTTTACTTATTTTAAGTAAAAGAAATTGTGTATTTTAAGTAAAAGAAATTTTAAGTAAAAGAAAAAAAAGTTTATGGTATTAAAAAGATTCAATATGTTGATATTACATAATACTATAAGACTATTTTAAGCATTTCAGAGTTTCTAAACTTTTTTTGTGTTGTCTGCTGGCCTTTGTGTGTCATCCATGGCTTTAGAAAAACTCCCCAAAATTCCCATTTAATTTCTCATGCCGGTCTGCCATGGGGAGAGGAAATATGGAAAGGATATTTGTACAAGGTTAGGTACACAGCAGATAGCTCATATTATCTACAGAGTTTCTTTGTTTTTTTTTTTAATCCTTACGTTCTATCTTAGAATCAATCAATCTATCTTACAATCAATCTTAGTATTAGTTCCCAGGCAGAAGAGTTAAGGGGTAGGAGTTAAAAGACTTGTCCAGGATCACAGTTAGGAAATGTCTAAGATCAGATTTGAATCCAGGACCTCCCATAAAATCTCTAGGCTTGACTCTCTATCCACTGAGCCACCCAGCTGCCCCCCTACTCTACGGTTTTAAAATGTCTTCTCAACAACACTAAGGGTGAGGCAATGCAAATATAATCCCCATTTTACAGATGAGGAAACTGATCCTCAGAGAGGGTAAATGACTTCCCACCTAATTGGTCTTAGGAGCAGGTAGGAGAAGACTTTAACACCTGCTTTCTTCAAAGATGTAGCTCAAGGACTCATTTTGCTCCTCCCAAACAAGCTTGAGTTTCTGTCCTCTCTATTGGTGCTGCTGGACAGAATAGGAGACGGTTGGGATCAGAGCCTCTTTTCTGGGTTGAATTCTACTCCTTCTCTAAGTCACAGGTGGCCTAGGAAGGCCTTCCCCTTCAGCCTTCTGCGCCACAAGTCTATATGTCACAACATTAAAATGGCGCCATGATCCCTGGCTATCCACCACTGGTAACAATGGGGAGCGAGGCAGTAGACAGGACCAGAAGTATGCTGAGACATCAAGAGAACTGAAGATTCAAAAATTGGTCCAAGAATAATGGAGGAAGAGGATAATCCCTTGTATGTCTGGGATGGATTTCCTGGTGTTCTTTGTCAACAAGGGCTCTGGACCAGGGTCTTCGTTTATCTTCGTACAATGGGGGTGTTAATGGGATGAAACCCACAAAGGTTGCACTCCAGCCTCTTTTAACACCTTTGACCTCTGCTCCATTGGCCAAGAATTGAGTTTCAAGCTTCAAAAGGATTTCATATCCCTAAAAGCCCTGATCTGGAAAGCATTAGCTCCACCAGGGTTCACCCCAACCCTGCCACTGAAACACTCCAACAAATCCTAGGGTCCCTGGCTTCCTTCAGTCCTATCTCAGGTACCCTTTCCTACGTGAGGCCTTTCTGGATTTCCTCAGCTATTAATCTCTTTTCCCCCTCCTCAAAAGAGCCTTGTGTTTACTTTGTAGATATTTTGAATGTATCAATGTGTGGCAGCCTATGAAACACAGGGAGCAGAAAGATTGCTTCAAAGCCAGAAAGACCTGAAATCAAATCCTGCCTCTAGATAAGCAATGACTTTTGGACCCTGGACAACTCACTTAACTCCTGGGTGCTCTGGGTCAATGATTCTCCAAGAGTAACTCCCAAGAGGGCCCAAAGAGTTAAAATTATTTTCATGATAACACTAAGATCTAACTTTTCTATTAAAATATCCTTCTCTTTTCTCACTCTATATCGGGCCCCTGTGTGTGATGCCAGATTTTCTTCATATGCTTAAGCCAAAATAACATATTGCAACAGACTGAAAGCAAAAGCAGATAGAAAAATCCAGATGTCTTCTATTAAGGCAGACATTATTCAAAGATTTGCAAAAACATGTAAACAATGCCACTCTTCTCGATAATTATTTTTTTGTTTTAGAGAATAATAAATTAACATATTTATTGAGCTTACAATGTGCTGGGCAGTGTGCTAAGCACTTTCCACTTATTATCTCATTCAAGACTCACAACAATCCTGAAAGGTAGGTGCTATTCTTTTCTTTTTCCCTCTTAAATCTTTACCTTTCATCTTAGAATCAACACTATATATTGGTTCCAAGGCAGAAGAGTAGGAAAGAATAGGCAATAGAGTTAAGTGACTTGCCCAAGACCATACAGCTAGGAAGTGTCTGAGGCCAAATTTGAACCCAGGTCCTCCTGACTCCAGGCCTGGTGCTCTATCCACTGTGCCATCTAGCTGTTCTCTTCAACAATTTTTAGGGAGTGCAACAAGTTTAACAAGCAAGTCAAAGTTTGCTGCTGCTCTAGGCAATTCTTTACAACTATAAGTGGCAGAAGAATTGGTGACCTGTGTCGGTGAAGGGAATTTCCTCCACCAGGAGTTCCCCATCCCAATAAAATCACAGGTCTGGTTCCTGTCTCTCTATGCTTATGTTGTTTCCCCTTGGTTGACTATAAACCCCTTGATGGCAGGAACTGCTTGACTTGAGCATCTATCATAAGCCTTCTCAATACAATCACTTTATCTATGTGAGCCTCAGTTTCCTTACCCGTAGAAGGAAGGTGGGAATATACACCTACCCTGTCCATGGTGCTTTCTCTTAAGATCTTTGGAAGTGATTTCAGGATCTTGTTTAATTCATTATGGAATAAGCAGGAGGGGAGCTGGAGAGAGGGAGAAAATCTAGAACTCCACATTTTAAAAAGAATACTTTTGTTTTGCTTTTTTCTTCCCCTTCATCAATATGAGAGCTAAAGAGGTTACTACTGCAGGATGTTCTCACAGGAGAGACCGGCAAAATGGATTGTTTTGAATGGACAGAAGGAATATTTCTCTTTGTCATTGTAACACTAATCTAGGGGGAGAAGAAAAAGATGAGGCACAGTGGGAAAGAGCAGGTGTCTCACATATAACCCAGGGCAATTTCCTTATGTTTCCCCGATCCCCAAAAGGCAGCTCAGCAAGAGATGATGCTTTGCCCAAAGTCACAGAGGCAGGAATAGGACTCCCAGCAGCTCCAAAGCTCATGCTACTTCCATTGTGCTCCATGATCTCTCAGAGAAGGGAGAGATCATTGGGAGTTGGGGTGTGGGATAGAAGAGGTGAGAGCCTTTCAGGTGGGTCATGCCTGGGAGCCATTGAAGGTTTAGGACCAAGATCATGACACAGTCCCCTTCAAAAGATGGCTTGAGCCCTCAGACACTTCCCAGCTGGGTGACCCTGGGCAAGTCACTTGACCCCCATTGCCTAGCCCTTACCACTCTTCTGCCTTGGAGCCAATATACAGTATTGATTCCAAGATGGAAGGTGAGGGTTTAAAAAAAAAAAAAGAAGATGGCTTGAGCAACTGTGTGCAGGACAGAATGGAATAAACACTGGGGTCAGAGAACCTTGTAGGAAGCTATCACAGTGAGCAAGGCAGGAGAAGGGATGATGGAATATTCCAGGGAGGCAACAGTGGGAAGGAAGATGGCAGAGGAATGGTCCAGGAGGAGGGGGCAGAATGGCTACAGAATGAGGGAGAGGAAAGGAGAGCAGAGGATCAGAGACCCCACTGCCCACCTACTCTGTGCCCCAGCCAGACCTACAGGCAGGTGCCTCACCTCTCACTAGGGTTCACATCATTCCCAGTGCCTCGAATGTCCTCCACTCTCTATCGCTGCCTGTTTATAGTCTGGGGTAACAACTGTATCTACCTGGTACCTCTGTCTTCAGTTTCTCCATCCTGCACACACCCTTTTCCTAAGGGGCAAAGTCTCAGTGGTTCCCTATTGTCTCTAACATAAAATACAGATTCTTTTGTTTGCCATTCAAGGCCCTCTCTACTAAGGCTCAAATCTTCTTTCCTCACCATTATTGTTAGTCAATAATTTCCAGTTCAATCATCCTCTTTGTGACCCCATTTGATATTTTCTTGGCAAAGATGCTGGAGTGGTTGACCATTTCCTTCTCCAATTCATTTATACAGATGAGGAAACTGAGGCAAACAGGTTTAAGTGTCTTGATGAAGGTAATACAACTTGTAGGATGTGAGGCTGGATTTGAAGAAGACTTCACACTACTCCCCTTAGTGTACTGTACATTCCAGCCAAACTGAACTGCCAGCCATGTTCCCACCTCATCCTGCCCTCCTCTTCTACCTCCTACCTCTAATCCATTCTCACAAGCCACCATATCTTGAATCACACCTTCCTTCTTATCTCTACCTATTGAAAAAAACAGAATCAAAGGATCATAAACTTAGACCCAAAGGGACCTCAGAAGACACCTAAGGCAGCCCCCTAATTTTACAGATGAACCAGATGAAGGAGAGACTTGAATATGTTTGCTTGGGGAAAAAAGAAACAAGAGATGGAATTTGAAACCAAGTCCCTTTGATTCTAAATCTGGCATCTCTGTCTCTCTCCCCTCCAATCCTATCTCTCGCTGTCTCTCTGTCTTACTGACTCTCTTCCCTACATCCTATCTCTGTCTGTCTCTCTCTCTCCCCCCTCCTTCTTTCCCTCCCTTCCTCCTTTTCTTCGGTCAGAATCAATCCTAAGAATCAGCTCCAAGGTAAATGATTCGCCCAGGGTCACACAACTAAGCAGTGTCTGAGATCATTTGAACCCAGGTCCTCCAGACCCCAGGCCACTTAACTGCCCCTCAGATCCTCTCCACTCAAAGTCTAGTTCAAACAACACTTCTAAGAAGCCTTCCCTGATTGCCTGTTCCCATATAAAAAGGATCTATCTCCCCCCTTCAGATTTCATCAGTCTTCCATCATCTATAGCTTGTGGGTACATAGTTGTTGGCATGTTGTCTTCCCCATTAGAATGTGAGCTCCTTTTGAAAAGGGACTGGTTTTCCCTTTCTCTGTAACCCCAGCACTTGACACAGTTCTTGGCCCAAAGCAGATACTGAATAAATGTTTGTTGACGGGCTGGTCCAGTTAATTTTGTACGTGTCTGATCCTGCACATGAAATTCTGCCTTCCCTTAAAGCAGCGGCCACATCGCTTTTCATCTTTGTAACCCTTGCAATCAGCAGTGTTGAACATGCTGTGTGTTTAACATGGGTTTGTGGATTTAAAGTGAATTGAATTCATTAGGAAGGAAGGAGACTGGAAAAGTAGGCCAGAGACAGGCTCTCGGATGCCAGGCTGAGGCATTAATTACCTTTGTCCAAAGGTCTGAATAAAGGATACACTGACTAAGAGTTCCATTATGAAAATGAACAAGGTCTTGCCCCTGACCATCTGCCAGTGGGTGGGAACAAGGTCCACAGTTTCAGAGGGTGTCTTCTTCTTCTTCTCCCTCTCCTCTACCTTTTTCCTCCCCCTCTCATGTAGGGGTTTGTTGTTGTTCAGTCATATCTGATTCTTCCTGGCCCCATTTGGGTTTTTCTTGGCAAAGGGGTTTGCCATTTCCTTTTCCAGCTCATTTTATAAATTAGGAAACTGAGGCAAACAAAGTTAAGTGACTTGCTCAAGGTCACACAACTAGTATATGTCTGGGACCAGATTTGAGCCCATGAAGATAAGCCTTCCTGACTTTAGGACAGTGCTCTATCCATTGCACCACCTAGCTGTCCCCCATTTAGAAGTCATCTTCCCCCATTAGAATGTCAACTCTTTGAGGGCAGGGAATATTTTTCTTTTGGCTTGTATTTGTATTTCCAGCACTTAACAGGTGGTAGTAAGTGTTTAACAGAGTTTTATCTACCTATCCATCCATCCATCAACCCATCCATCCGTCCATCTGTCTCCCTCCGTCCATCTATCTATCTATCTACCTCTCTATCTATTGAATCCCCTACTCTATTACTGAATCCCTATGAATGCATTAGACCCACACAGGTTCATACCCACCTCTAACAGTCCACCCTCTGAGCCCCATTATGATTTCTCCTCAGCACTGGCAGGAATATTGGATCCTTGAGGACAGGAGCTATGATAGACCACTTTCTGCTCTATGTGCAGGAGACTCTCAATAAGGATTTATTAAATGAATCTGTGATGCAGAAAAGCAAATTAATCTAAATAGGAAAAGTTTGGAAACTGAACTCTTTTGTACTTGGACACCACACCAAGCACCTGTAGGAGACAAAGGCCTTTCTAGGAGAGAGGAGACCTGAGTTCTAATTTCTGCTCTATAGTGGCTATAGGGCATGTAACTTCGTTTCTATGACCCTCAGTTTCCCTATTTGTAAAGTGAGTATAATGTCATTAACTTTGCCTTCTTGCCATTGGGATGGATGGTCAGAAAACTCAAATGAGTCTGTTCCAACCTTTATTTTTTCCTCCCTTGGTCTCCAAACGTTTTAAAGCAAATACCCTTACTGGTAATTTTTCTTTTCTGGTTTGCGTACTTGGGGAGAAGAGAGATTTTCCCAATAGCTCCTTCCCAGCTACTACCATGAATGCCTGGATCAGGATTAGGTATAATTACCCAATGAGGTTGATGCCCAGGTTCGTATGTATGGAGGCTGGAAGTTGGCACAGCTGTGGAGAGGGGAAATAGAGGAGTGTTGGGCTATGATGGAGAAAGGGTAGGCAGGGATGTGCTAGAGACCAACCCCATGATTGGCTGTGATGGGGAGGATGAGGTAACACCCATCTGCCCACCTTCTGATTGGTTAATCCCATACTCCTTGGGGTGGGAGGGATCAAACCACAGCCTTCTCAGAATCACAACATGGCCCCCACTTTGGAGGCCACTGGCCTAGCCAATGGCAATAGCCTCCTTGTTGGTCTTCCTGCCTCACCCAACCTTTGACCAGTCCATCTTCTTCTATGTGCCGCCTAAACAACCTTCCTAAATGGCTGCTATGATCATTTTATTCCTCAACTCGAAAATATTCTGTGTATCCCCTCTTTCTACTGAATAAAGTATCTGCTCCTAATTTTGGTGCTCAAGGCCCTTCGGCATCTGGGTCCAATTTACCCATCCAGACTCATTTCTCCCTATTCCCTTACCTATATTTCATAATTTAAAAAAAACCAACAGTGCTATTCTCCATCTTCCAATCTCATCCTGCCCTCTCCTCTTCGTCTATGTTTCTGGTCACAACATCCCCTCTGGCTGGAAATCCCCTCCCTCTTCCTCTAGTCCCATCTGTTGAAAACTTTTCCTTTTCTTACATTTTTTTTTGCTTTCATTGGTTTAGGAAACTTCAAATAGGAATATCTCTACCCAAACAGACCAATACCTATTCTCTGACTTGGAGAATTATCTGGGGGGAGTGCAAGGTAAAGACAATCGATCAACAGGCATCTATTAAACACTTACTGTATGTCCTTAGGCTACTGCAGCTAGAATGGAAAGGTGCATTATGACTCCAGGTCACACAGCCAGTATATGTCAGAGATGAGGCCTGATTCCATGGTTTCTAGAATCCAGTTCTTTAGCCAGGTTTGTGTCTCTGTCTCTGTTTCTGTCTCTCCACTTTCTATCTTAGTATCAGTTCTAAGACAGTGACTTGCCCAGGGTTACACAGCTAGGAAGTGTCTGAGATCACATTGGAACCCAGATCCTCCCAACTTCAGGTCTGGTGCTCTATCCACTGCCACATGGCTGGCCATCTCTTTTTTAAAACTCTTGCTTTCTGTTTTAGTAATGGTTTTAAGGCAGAAGAGCTGCCTCTCTCTTTAATTTCTTCCAGAGCCAACTTAGGTGTCTTTTCTTCCAACAAGCCTTCCCTGGCAGACCCCTCCCTTCCCTCTAATAAAAACAATCACTGCTTCTTTCCTCATTTGGTGCCAAAGTACATAAGAATTTCTCCCCTTTTCCACTCATATCACTCTTTCATGTATTATAATGTATATTTGTTCTCACTATCTTCTACATTCTCATTATAAAATCCATGAATCTAGATTTCTGACCCCCTAATTTTACAGATGAGGAAAATGAGGCCCAGGAAAGTTAAGTGATAGAGCCAGGATCTGAACTCAGATCCAGTGACTCCAAGTTCAGCACTCTTTCTAGAGTCCCTAGACCCATGGTGGCAAACCTATGGCACATATGCTGGGGGTGGGGGCACTCAGAGCCCTCTCTGTGGGCATGCACATCATTGCCTCAGCACAGAGTTTACCAGAGTTGATTACTAGAAAGCCAGAAGGACAAGGGCCTGGGCTGCTCACCTTCCTTCTCCATGAGCTCCTGAGGACATTTCTCATATCACCTGCCCCTCTAAAAGGTTTGCCATCACTGCCCTAAACTATAAGCTCCCCAAGAGCAGAATTCATATTGTCACTGTCTATCTTTAGCACCAGCACAATACAGAATACATACAAGAATAAGAAAAGGGTCAATGATGTTGGTATCGTACCCTGGAAAAAAGCAGGAGCTGTAGAGTCAGAAGGACCTAGGTTCAAATCTCACCTCTGCCTGGATGATCTTAGACAATAATCCCCCTGGGTATAGAGTCTCTTCAATTCTAAAATGAGAAGGTGGGATTTAAACAGGCTCCAAGAACCCTTCTAGGTCTACCTCAGTGACCTTATAACTTTTGCCAGCCTACAGAACTCCCCCCACCAATGCAAACTGCAATCTATGACTTGGAGTAAAGTCCTAGGGAGTCAAACATGGAAAGGGTAAGGAATTTGCCCAGGATCACACTGCTAATAATTGCCCAAGGTATGGTCTTCCTGACCCTATCAGTTTAAAATGCTGCCTGTGACCTATAACAGCTACTTAATAAAGGGTTATTCTCTTGAACTGTTTGCTGAATGATACATATGAAGTGCTCTACAAATTTCAAGTATCACGATAATAACCATGGATCCCAAAGCTTGGCTGTGAGAACTTTTTAGCCAACTGAGAAAGTCAGCATAGTATAACAGAGGGAGTATAGGTCTTAGAATTACTAAGACCTTGGTTCAAACACTTACTAGCTGTGGGACCCTGAGTAAGTCATTTTCTTAAAAGTTTTATTTGCCATCATAAAACCAATACTATGTATTGGTTCCAAGACAGAAGAACAGTAAGGGGTAGGCAATGGGAGTTAAATGACTTGAGCTATCTACCTGCTCCCTCCTAGGCAAATCATTTACTCTCTCTAAGCCTCAGTTTCCCCATCTATAAAATGAAGGGGCTGGACGTGAAGACCTAAATTTTCATCCAGCTCTAAATCTTAGTCTATTCCTCATCTCCCTTCCTGCTACAATATAGAAACCATTATGTGTGTCCAGAAGTGTGAAGAATTCCTGTGTTTCATCAGAGAGCTTGGGCTCATTCATTCAAGGTATAGCAGAGAGACTGGGATAGGAAGAGAAGAAAAGAGCATCTTTGCTTGAGCTTTATTTATTAGGTATATTAGCTATACCTGGAGAGAGATCATCAGCCTTTAAAACTCCCTCCTTCTTCAACTCTACAAAATTATACCAAGACCCACAGACAGAGGATTTAAAACTTAACGGGACTGTGGAAATCATCTCATTTTGCAGGAAAGAAAACTGAGCCCCAGAGAAGGAAAATGACTTGGTCAGTTCATAAGAACCAGAATTTGAACCCTGGTCTTCTGTCTGTAGATTAGGATTCTTTCCACTATACCATAAAAGCTGAGCTCCCACGTCTAAGACCAAACACCTCCAGCTTCACAGACCCAAGTAAAGGAAACCAGAAAGGAAACCACTTTATTTGTCAATATTCTGATCAAGCTAGTCAAGAGAAACACAGGATCTTGGAGCTAAAATTGAAAAATATTATCTAGCCCAGGGGTTCTTGAACTCAAGTGGGGAAATTACATATTTATTTCAATATACGGGTATCCCTTCCATATCTTGATTTTCCCAACATGATTTCAACATATCATGCAACAGAAAAAATAAAATGAGAGTGGGGGGGGGTGTTTGCACACACAACTGATGACAGAAAAAATTTGGAAACTCAGAATGCATAAAATATATGGATAGCGTTGTGTAATATCAACATATTTTATCTTTTAATACCATAAATATACATGCTTTCTTTTACTGTACAACAACCCATATAAGTAAAAAAAAAAAATCAGACTTCTCTAGTAGAAAGAGAAGGTCAGAGAACCAGCCCTAGAGACGGGAGGTCCTAGGTTCAAATCTGGCCTCAGATACTTCCCAGCTGTGTGACCCTGGGCAAGTCACTTGAACCCCATTGCCTAGCCCTTACCACTCTTCTGCCTTGGAGCCAATACACAGTATTGACTCCAAGATGGAAGGGGGGGGGAGGGAGGGAGGGAAGGAAGGAAGGAAGGAAGGAAGGAAGGAAGGAAGGAAGGAAGGAAGGAAGGAAGGAAGGAAGGAAGGAAGGGTAGAAGACGGATCTAATACATATTTTTATTTTACAGAGAAGGAAACTGAGGTCCAGGAAAATGAAGTAATTTTTCCCAAGGTCACACAACTAGAATCTATTCATTTCAGTTTCTAAATCCATACCACTTGCTACTATAAATCCAAGCTTCATTGGGTGTCAGCTTGTCCTAGTCCCCCTCTTTTCCCTTTCCTGGAGAAACCTTTAAGGTTTCTGTCTAGGGCCAGCTGGGTAACCTTGGAGGAGTCATTCAGCCGGTGTGTCACCTCTAAAATAAGAGCAGCATGAGTCCCTATTCCACCATGCAGAGGTTCTGAAGGTCCACCTGGTAGGTGTTTTGAGCCTCAACTTCTAAAAGTGAAAAAAAAAAAGGTTCTTTAACATCCCACTCTAAGTTTCTTTTTTCTTTTTCTTTAAAGAACTACCTCAAAGTCAATAATAATAATAATGATAATAACCAATAGGACTTGTCTTCCCTCCCAGGGGTCAATAATGTCCTATCTCCTCAGCACTCCACTAAGGATCAGAAGACACTATCATGGGACACTAAACCCAAAATCAGGTCTCAGTGTGACCCTGTTTCCCCCTCCCCCATGAGAAAACATCAGAGGTCTCCCATGGTTACAGACTTTTGTGCCCAAGAGGAGGGAGGGAGAGGTACGTTGCCAACCTAATGGCTCCATCCCCTCACTTTGGCATTAACACATTAAAAGTCAGACCAGGAAGATGACCCCCTCCACGACCTTCTCAGACCCACCCCCTTCCCTTTTTCCCATTCCCAAGTTGCAGAGGTTCAAACTGGGGACCGGAGCCCCCCCTTTCCAGCCTCCCTTCGGAAGGGACTAGGGCTGTGAGAATGGCCAGGAAGGACAATAGGAGAAGATGGTTCCCTGAATTCAGAAAGAGAAAGGATGGGGATGGGGAGGGTCTGCCTGCCCCTAGAGACTGAGGGGGAGGGGGAAGGGTTTGCTCCCTCTCTATTTGTTTCCCAGACTAGTCACACATCACACACACACTTCACACAGAAGCGCACTGCTATACAGACACAAGCATAGACAGAGACATACACGCTTCACAACCTGCCGGTCACCCAGCGCTTTACACAGACTCACTACTCATAGCCAAAGATCCACAGACACACACAGACACCCAGCCACACAAACACTGAGTACTCGCACTCCCACTCTCGCCCCCAATCCCGGAGGCTCCCCAACCCTGCGCTCACGCTCCCAGGTGCACACAATACAACCACCAGCCCAGCACACACAGAACTACAACGGTTACCCACCCACGCACGCACCCTGTCGTCGCCCCGGGCAGAGCAGGGCTGGGGGCTTGGAGGAGGGGGAATGGGGGGGGGGGGGGTGCCTAACGCGGTGCCCACTAACTCACTTACCCAGCTCTCGGGTGGCGGGGCGGGCTCTTTGTGGTGCAGCGGCAGGGGAATTACAAAGGCGCCAGGGGCAGGAGTCCGAACCGGGGCTGGGACTGGGGCTGGGGCTGGGGCCAGGCCAGGGGCAGCGCTCGGTGCCCATACCCGGCCGACCGGGCCGCGCGCGGAGCCTCCTGCTTTAGGTCTCTTCTCCTGCGCCCATAGCCCCCGAATCTCCCCCAGCCCTGGGCCAACCCTGACCGGCCGTGACCGGCCGTGACCAGCCCCGCCCTGCCTTGCGCGAACCTGCCAAGCTGGCTAGGATCGGTTCGACTAGGCTCTCTTCTCCAGCCCCACTGCCGGCCCCGACTCTGCAGCCGCCGCTCCGCTCTCCAGCCCCTTCCACCAGAGATCAGGGGCAGCCCGGCCCTGCTCCGGGCCCGGCTGGCCCGAGAGCCCTCCCGCCCTCTCCGGCTCCCCGCCCCGCCCCGCCCCGCCCAGCAGCCAATGGAAGAGCCCGGAGCTCTTCTTTCCCCGCGCCCCGCCGCAGGGCTGCCCGGCGCTCTAGGTCGCGAACGCCTCTGAATGCTTAGCTGCCGCGCTGTCCAAGGCCCCGGATCGGAAACCTCTCGGGCGCCTCCCCTTGCCCCTGCTGGCCCTCGGGGTCCTCGGAGCCGGATCTCATCCCAGGGATTCGGCTCTTGAGCAGCTCCCAAATTAAGGGCCAAATTGGTTGTGTTCGGTGGGTAGGGATGCCTGGAGAGCCTCGTTGGCTCTGTTCCGCACCGTGTGCCGGCCTCAGCCCCAGGCCCAGCCAGTGCCAGCGCGGCGGGGGCTGAGCTCGAGCGCTTTCTAGCTGGAAGGCCTCAGACCTTGCAGATGACCCAGTACAAACCCCTCACTCTGCAAGCCCCAAACCTCCCCCAAGGTCACCCAGCAAGTGCAGAGCAAACTGGGGTCCATACAAGGCCTTTGCCAACACACTAAGCTTCATCACTTAACCCTTTGTGGACAGCTCTGCAATCAAACAGCCGACGCTCTCCTTACTCCTGTTTGGAGACATTCAGAGGAGCTGGGGAAGAGGGAAGGGAAGAGTCCTACAAAAGAGACATCCTGCCTTGGACGGCAGTGCCTCAACTTCACTGCTATCCACATCTCCCTTCCAGCTCTAAGTCTAAGGACCTGTGATTCTCTGCTCTGCTGTTTAGTAGATAGAACTCTAATTTGGTGTCAGAACCCCAGAGAGAAAATCCCATCTCTGTGAGCATGGACAACTCACTTTTCATGCCCCGGGCTCAGTTTTCTCCTGGTAAAAGGAGGGTAGGTGGTACTGGCTGAATTGAGGATCCAGGGATTTAAAATTGAAAGGGGCCTTTAAAGCTATCCAGTCTCACCTTCTCATTTTAGAAAGAAAGAAACTCTGGCCCAGAGAATTTAAGGAAATTGTCCCAGGTCACACAGGAAGCAAGAAATAACACTAGAATTTGAACTCCAACCTTCTAGATCCAAATGCTGCGTAACCTTGTCCTATCTCTTCTACACCCTATCTCTAATGAGCTTTGAGGTTTTCCAGCTTTAAATCCCATAAGATTCTAGAAGGAAAAATACAGAGATTATCCCCATTTTACAGATGGAGAAACTGATACTCAAAGAAGTGACTTGCCTGTGGATATATAAGGAATCACTTCCAAAGCTCTTGACTCCTAGGCCAGTTATTTTTCTAATCAACCAAGTGCTGACTATATATGCCATTGGCACGGTGAATAGAGCTCCTAAGACTCATCTTCATGAGTTCAAATCGACACTCAGACTTCATAGCTGGGTGAGCTTGGGCAAACCACCCAAGTCTGTTTGCCTCAGTTTCCTCATGTGTCAAATGAGCTGGAGAAGAAAATGGCAAGCCACTCCAGTATCTTTGCCAAGAAAACCCCAAATGGGGTCATGAAGAGTCAGGCACAATTGGTTTGCCTCAGTTTCCTCATCTGTCAAATGAGCTGGAGAAGGAAATGGCAAGCCACTCCAGTGTCTTTGCCAAGAAAACCCCAAATGGGGTCATGGCTAGTTGGACATGACTGCAAAATGACTAAACAACAACAAACTGTGTGCCAGACACTACATCAAGTGCTAAGAATAAAAACACAAAAACAAAACAGTTTCTGCTTTCAAGGAGCTTACATTCTGCTATACCAAATACTTCTCTCATCTTTAATATGATGGGATGAAAGTGTAGAAAGTAGATTTCCGGGATGTTGGTTGGAATTCTGAATCCACCATGTACTTCCCATTTAACACAGCACCTGGCATCTCCTGTATGTAGGTGCTTCTTTTGATCATTTCATCTTGGGCAGACCATCTAAGCTCTTTGGGCCTCCGTCACCCCATCTGAAAAATGACAAGGTTGGAGATGACCTTCAAGGCTCCTGCCAGGTCCAGATTTATGATCATTGTATCTTCGAGAGCAATTCCAGCGGAAAACACTTGTGGTTTTGACAAAGCAAAGTCCAGAGTGGGAAATGAGTTGCCTGAGGTGTCCCAGATACTAAGTATCACACTCCAGGCTATCTTCAAGTTCATCTTTCTTTCCACTGCATCACACTTCTATCCAAGTTATTAAATCTGTCTCTTCAGTGTGAGCCACTGTGTTCTTATTCCTCCAGTTAGAAAGACACAGCCACAGCATTTGTCTCTTTTCTTGTATGGCAAACAAACTTGTATTTCTTGTATTGTAAACAAAAGGAGTTTACTTTAAAAGGAAATTTGCTGACAACAGCAGCTCACTCCATTTCCAGCCTCCCTGCCTACAAAGTGCTCCTTCCTCACCTTAGCACCTGAGACTCTGTCTTCCTTCCCACTCAGGAGACCCTTTCCAGTGTATAGTCTTTCCTGAGACCCTTAATTTAAAATGTTTCACTCTTATTCCCTTCTCTTCCTCAGATGACCATGGATCAGGACAGCAAGATAACAGAGTAGATTGAAAGCCAGACTTGGAGATGGGAGGTCCTGGGTTTAAATCTGGCTTCAGATACTGCCTAACTGTGTGACCCTGGGCAAGTCACTTAACCCCCATTGCCTAGTCCTTCCCTCTCTTCTTCCTTGGAACTGATACTTAGTATGGATTCCAAGACAGAAGGTATGGGTTACAAATTTGTTACCATGTATAGATTTTCTGTTTGCTATTATAGTCTTCTCATACACACCACCACAATGTCCATCCTCTATTTCAGAATACCAACCCTTTGAAGACCAAGACTGATCCAGGACCCCTTGTATCCCCAACACTTGGCATTTTGGTTTATTTGTTATTGCCACTGTTCCTGTTCACACCTGTGATTTTGCTGGAGAAGGGAATTCCCAGACTGAAAACCATCTACTCAGAGCAGCTACTTCAGCTGCTAGTGAACCTCCTTCCCAAAGAACTTTGCACTTTGTAGATATTCTACATATACTCACATGCTGTCTCCCCAGTTAAAATGTCATCTCCCTGAGGGCAAGAATGTTGCCCTTTTGTCTTTGCATTCTCAGGATAGCATATAACCTGATACATACAGAGGAATGTTTAATAAATGCTTGCTGGCTCAGTGGATCAAGCACCAGGTTTGGAGTCATGAGTACTGGGTTGAAATCTAGTCTTAGACATTTTCTAGCTTGGTGACCCTGGGCAAGTCACTTAACCCCCATTGCCTAGCCCTTACCGCTCTTCTATCTTGGAACAAATACTCAGTATCCATTCTAAGACAAAAGGTAAGAGTTTTAGAAAATCAGTGCTTGTTGATTGGTTAATATTTTAGGGCAGGGAGATACTGACAGGTTCACAGGGAGAATTCACTCAACACCTTTCTCCATGGATAGTTTTCCTATACTTCTTCTATAGACCTTAGGCAGAGGAGATCCTTAACAAATCTGGATTGGATTGGATCAAATCCACATAGTTAAAAATAGTTCACCTATCCAGCACTCAATTAAGAAGAATTTATTCTATTTTTCCTGTGTACCAGGTATTATATGAGAAAAGGCAGACCCCACAAGGACTTTACTTTCTATTAGGGAAGACCACACACACACAAATCAATACACATATAAAAGAAAAATACAAAGTAAAGGGAATTACCTGATAAGGGAAGGGTGTGAAACTTGAATTACCTTACCTTTTGTCTTAAAATCAATTCTAAGTATTGGTTCCAAAGCAGAAGAGTGGTAAAGCCTAGGCAATTGGGGTTAAGTGACCTGTCCAAGGTCACACAGTTAGAAAGTGTTTGAGGACAGATTTAAACCAGGGAACCCATCTCTCAGCCTGGTTCTCAATCTACAGAGCCACCTGACTGCCCCTTGAATTAATTCTTAAAAGGAAGGCAAAAAAGTTAACATTTGGAAGTTGAGAGTGTTCTAGGTATCAGGGAGAGCAACTGCAAAAATCATAGAGTGTAAGATGGAGTATTGAGTATGAAGAAGGAGAAGTTCAGCATGACTCTAATGTAGAATATTGAGGAAAGCAATATTTATTAAAGGACCAAAAAGGGAAGAAGGGAGCAGGTGATGAAGACTTTTAACACCAAACAGAAAAGTGTATACAGTACTTGTTCTTAGGGATAATATCGAGTCATTGAATTTATTAAGTAGTAGAGTGACTGTACCTACTCTTTAGACCATATTATGCTGTGTGGATGGTGGATTGTAGAGGGAGAAGGAGGAGGAGGAGGAGGAGGAGGAGAATGAAGAGGAGGAAAAGGAGAAGGAGGAGGAGAAGAGGAAGGAGAAAGAGAAGAAGGAGGAGGAAGAGAAGGAGAAGAAAGAGGAAAAGGAGGAGGAAAAGAAGAAGGAGAAAGAGAAGAAGGAGGAGAAGGAAGAGGAAGAGAAGGAGAAGAAAGAGGAGGAGGAAGAGAAGGAGGAGAAGAAAGAGAAGAAGGAGAAGGAGGAGGAGAAAAAGGAGGAGAGGGTAGGGAAGGAAGAGGGAGACAGAGAGAAACAGGGAGGAAAAGAGGGAGACAGGAAGGGAGAGGGAAGAAAGGAAGAGAGAGAGGGGGACCATGAGAGTTGAACTAGGGTAGTGCCTATGCAGGAAGAGTAGGGAGAAGAGGAAGGAAGTATGAGAGAGAGATTTTAGAGAAAGAAATCTCCAGATCTGGACATTGATTCAGTATGAGATGAGAGAAAGGAGTCAAGTGAGGCACTGACGTTTCAACTTTAGGTGGCTGAAAGCATGATAATAGCCTTGACAGTAATAGAGAAGTTCAGGAGATGAGTGAGTTTGGAAACTTGGCCTTCTAACAGTGCTTTCCCACCCACCCCCACTCCCCAGTTAAAATCGCAGCATTCAGACTACCCTAGGTCTAAAGGCTTCCAAGTCCCACTCTGCTCTGTGCTAGAAAAAGAAATGTTTTTGCCTCTGGGCATCAATTATTATGTCACTAATTATGGTGATTATCATTAATCTCTGCAAAGGCTTCAACCTTCTCAACACCTCCTTAATTGATGGTAATGATAATAACAACAATCTTTTATGCCACTTCCCCCTTGACAGCCTCCAAATCCTCATCTGCAAAATGGGAATTCTGATCCTTGCACTCCCAACATCTAAGGGTGATTTTTTTTTACTTTATAAAACTATCTTTAGGGCAAGGTGAGAAAGGCTGAGAGCATACCTATATATGCTTAGAGCTTATATCAATGTGACATAGCTCCCAGTGAGGATGAACAGAATTGACTTGGGCTTGGGACATGCACTAATCCTCTCTTCTTTCCATGATGATGCACCAGAATGACATGACGAATGATGCTATAGTATTATGCTTTTACCTAAATGGAGTAAAGCATTCTTTAAAAAAAAAAACACTCTTACCTTTTGTCCCAGAATCAAGAAGAGCAGTAAGAGCTAGGAAATTGGGGTTAAGTGATGTGTTCAGGGTGACATAGCTAGGAAGCATCTGAGGCCAGATTTGAACCCAGATCTTCCTAATTCCAGACTATGCATGTGCTACCTAGCTGCTCCATGTATAAGGCATTCTTACATGGCAGAAGAACTTTAGATCCTTGAAAACAAGGACATTTTTTTTTGTCTTTGAATCCCAACTGCCTACCTAGTACAATGCCAGCCACATAGCAGGGTGTTAAAAGATGCTTGTTAAATTGACTTGAATTCTCAGTAGAAGTTTCAAATGAATTAGAAGGCTACTCTCAGAGATATTTTCAAAGGCATTCTTATTAAGAATAGATCATCTCTGAGGTACCTCCCACCTCTGGGAATGGGTGATTTTAAAAATCTGGGTGACCTGGAGCAAATCATTTAGCCTATATAGGTCTCAGATTCCCCAGCCACCAAAAAAGGGGACTTGAATTACAGAAGCTGTGAGGATAAATTGTGTAGAGCAGAAAAAAAAATGTGATGGGTTTGCTGTCAGAAGGCTCATTTTGATTCCTGACTCAGGAAAGTTCTTTAATTTCTTTATGCCTCTGTTTCCTCAAATGTAAAAGGAGGAGTTGGACTAGATCAGTGATGGCAATCCTTTTAGAAATCGAGTGCCCAGACTGCATCCTCACAATGCATGTGATCCACCCCCTTACTCCAGATAGGGGAGAGAGGAAGAGTTCCCATTGGGCTGCTAGGCAGAGGGTCAAGTGAAGTGAAAAATGTCCTCAGGCACAGTGGAGACAGGGATCACAGTCCCCTCCTGCACATGTGACATAGATTTGCCAACATGGGACTAAATGGTTTCTGATATCCCTTTATGTTCTAAATCTAAGATTTTGTGATTAGATCACTTTCCAGTTTATAAAAGATCTTCCTCATCACATCCTTGCAAGAAAAGTAGTGTCCATTTGTATTATTCTACTTTATTTGGTCCCAGTTTTGGTGAAAGAAAATACTTGGGTTAGGTCATTTCTAGAAAAAAGTCAGTAATCTAGAAAATGGTGTAAGCATGGGTTTTATTATTACATAGCATGTAGACAAGACTGAGCATATTCAGACACCTATCTGACAATATAGCACTGGGGATAGAGCCACAGACTAGGAATCAGGAAGACTCTTCTTCATGGGTTCAAATCCAGCCTCAGTAACTTACAAGCTGTTTGACTCTGGGAACTTCACTTAACCCTGTCTGTCTCTGTTCTTCATCTATAAAATGAGCTGGAAAATGAAATGGCAAAACGCTCCAGCATCTCCACCAAGAAAACCCCAAAGAGGATTAGGAAGAGGTGGACACAATTGAAAAATGATTTAACAACATATGGCAATATAAGCAGTCAGAGGTTTGTCCCTGTGTACAAGAAACTGAGCCTAAGGGTGAGGGGGGAGTGTCAGAAAGAGAGCATGCTCAAGTTGGGGTTCAGATGGCAAGATTACCCTAAGAACGGGCTTGGTGGAGAACAAGTAATCAGTGCCAGATTCTTCTACATGCCTCTTATGGAGACATTCCTTATCAGACCCAGATGTGGCGAAAAAGTCTAAATGATACTAGGCTTGCGCATTTCCTTATCAGGACCACAAACTGGTGGGAGGATCTAATGTTGACTAAGGCAGCAGAAGGAGAATGACTCAGGGTCTCTGTAATAGGTCAAGAGTTTCATCCAATCAAAACCTGCCAATCTTATCCATCGAACCCAGAGTTAACAGTAGAAAAGCACAAATTGTCTCTTTTGCCTTTATGCTTCTGGGGGCATTAGGATCACCGAGTCAAAGTGACTCCATACCGGAGTGCTGTCATCGTAAATATAGCATCAAACTGTAACCCTCACATCAAACAATATAAAGTTTACAATGATCAGAAACTCCCATTTAATCAATGAAAGAAGGGAAACCGAGGGTATCATGGCTACTCAATTACATTGTCACTGAACACAGCTATTCTGGCACCAAGCCTAGGGTCCTTTCCATTAAACCACTCGGTTGATGATGTGCTGGAAATGTGGTATTTAAAGAATTTGAAAATGTAATATTCCCCAATAATTAGCGCCATAAACACTTTTTAAAAACCCTTACTATCTGTCTTAGAATCAATATTAAGTATTGGTTCCAGGGCAGAAGAGTAGTAAGGGCTAGGCAATGGGGGTTAAGTGACTTGCCCAAGATCACACAGCTGGGAAGTATCTGAGGCCAGGTTTGAATCCAGGAACTCCCATCTGGGCCACCTAATTGTACTTATATAGGTACAGTAAAAAATTTGAGCAGGTTTTACTGAAGATAACCCTTGAACAGAGCTGTGAAGAAAACCAAGGATTTTTTATATTTATATTTTATATTTATATATTTTTATTTAATTGATTAATTAAGAACATTTTTCCATGGTTATAGGATTCATGTTCTTTCTCTCCCCTCCTCCCTCTCCCCTCCCATAGCCAATTCCACTGGGTTTGACATGTGTCATTGATCAAGACCTATTTCCATATTATTAGTATTGATCATTTAGAGTCTATGTTCCCAATCATATCCCCATCCACCCATGTGATCAAGCAAACCAAAGGATTTTGAGATGGAATAGTAAGGTGGAAGGACATCTCAGGCACAAGGGATGGCTCATACACATGCACAGATGAGAATGTCAGATTCAAGAGATAGCTAGTAGCCTGGTTTGGCTGAAACATGGAGAAGGAATAAAAGGCTGTCATGTGGAATAAAACTGGAAAGGTAGGTTGGGGCCAGATTATGGAGAGCATCATATGCTAAGCCGGAGCATCTATATTTTTTCTTAGGTCAGGAATTCATAAATTTTATTTGTCTGCTTACTCATTTATTGTACCATGGATCTAGTAAAGTTTATGGACTTCATCTCAGAATAATATTTTTAGGTACCTAAAATAAAATACAAAGGATTATAAATTATATGTTTAATATAAACTCTAAATTATATTGAAAATATAATATAAACATATAATAGATATAATAATATAAACTATAATTTATATTGAAAATAGAGGTATGGCTTTTTATTTCCCATCCATATTCCTTTGGGGATCTGAACCCCTCTAGTTAAGAGACATCTGGGCGGCTCAGTGAATTGAGAGCCAGGCCTAGAGGCCAGAAGTCTTAGGTTCAAATCTGGTCTCAGACACTTCCTAGCTGTGTGACCTTGGGCAAGTCATTTAACTCTGTTTGCCTCAGGTTCCTCATCTATAAAATGGTCTGGAAAAAGAAATGGCAAACCATTCCAGTATCTTGGCCAAGAAAACTCCAAAAAGGGGTCATGATTCAGACATGACTGAGAAATGACTGTTCAGTCAACAACAAATGTTAAAGGAGTGAAGGGCTTCGAAAAATATTCCATAAGGTAAAGGAACTAGGATTACAACCACTAATAACTTACCCAGAAAAATCTAAGTATAATCCTTGAGAAGAAAAAAATGGATATTTAACAAAATAGAGGACTTTCAAGCATTTCTAATGAAAAGACTAGAGAAGAATAGAATATTTTACATTCAAACACAAGTCTCAAGGGAAGCATAAAAAGCTAAACATAAAAGAGAAATCACAAGGGGCTGAATAAGGTTAAGCTGTTTATATTACTAATTGGGAAGATGATACATGTAACTCCCAAGAACTTTATCATTATTATGGCGGTTAGAAGTAGTCTACCTAGACAGAATGTGTGGGAGTGAGTTGATTATACTGGAATGATCTCAACAAGCATTGATTAAGTGCCCATAATGAGCCAGGTATTATGTTAGGTAATAAGGGTATAAATACAAAGACAGAAGTTAAATGTCCTCCATTTTGGACATTCTTTATCCCTTTGTATTTTCCTAGAATGAAGTTTTATACATCTTTAGATCTTCTAAGAAAGAGGCATTTATGTGGAAGAAGTCAAGGACTACTTCTGGGAGAACAGGTAGGCAAAAGCAGCCTCTTTCCATTGACTACATACCAGACTGGAACAGTCTTTTCCTTCCAGATGTATCCAGAGGTGAGGGTCTTGCTCATCCACAGTTTGGACACCATGCAACAAGTTGAGTGGTAGGAAGGGCTAGCCTTTCCCTCCCTCCCTTTAGGATGTGTGGTTCTGAGGAACAGACTTGGGATTTTGGTTTTGTTTCAGTTCTAAGTTGAGGAAATAAAGGCAACTATGTGATACAGTAGATAATGAGCTAGTCTTACAGTCGGAAAGTCCTGAGTTCAAGTCCAGCTCCAGATACTTACTAGCTGTGTGACTGGGCAAATCATGGAACCTCTGCCTGCCACAGTTTTCTCAGCTACAAAATGGGAAGTAGGTAGTAATAGCACCTACCTCTCAGGGTAGTTGTAAGAATCAAATAAGATAATATTTGTCAAGTAGTTAGCACAGAGCCTCTATATCGTGGGAACAAAATAAAGATTTATTTCCTTTCTTTATTTCTTCCCGAACTTGGGAGCTCTAAACATGGAAACCTTAGGGTCAAGATTCCATGCCAAATGTTCCTGCCAACCCAGCAAGGAAGTCCTGAATAGCCAGGGTACCTGGACTGAAGCACAGGCGGGACTTTAGACTTGGAATTTGATGGGATTATGTTATGTGGGAATTGGGTTAAACTGTAACTCTAATCCCCTGACCTTCCCCAAAGACAGTGGGAGTTGGAAGAGTGAATTATATCTGCCAGTGATGGGAGGAAGAATGTATGTTTGTTTGTTAAAGCAAATCTAATTATCACTTATTGTATCAATTATAGTTCAAAGGAACTAGGATGTAGGAGATGCCTAAAATTGAGAGGGAAGTATCATCGAGGGGGGCTTGAGATAATGACAGAGTTTAGACACCCCTTAATTTCCTTAAGCATACCAGAGAATCCTTGGGATAAAATATAACAGACGTGGCCTTCAATGAGAGCCAGGTAATCACCGTTATATTCCTATGTAGGTTGTTAGGGTTCTCTCATTTGAGGGGCCACAGGGCTCACTCAGGAGGTTCAGACTTGACACCACCAGCAAGATGTGGCCCACAAACTGAAGCATCTTAGAGAGCCTCCTTCTCTAATGAAGGAAAGCTTCCTAATGCCAAGAGGCGTACCAAAAGTCAGAGGTAGCTAGATAATGTAGTAGATAGAGCTCTGGGCTTGGAGTCCCGGAGGCTTGAGTTCAAATCAAACTCAAAAACTTTGTTGGCCATATGAACCTGCAAAAGTCAACTGAGCTCTGCCTTTCTTGGTTTCCTCAACTGTAAAATGGCGGTAGTAATAACACCCACCTCTCAAGGTTGTTATGAGGATAATCATAAGATAATATTAACAAAGCACTTAGCACAGTGCCTGGCACATAGTAGGTACTCTGTCCTTCTCCCCTTCCAAAGTGAATGGACTACGTGTAGGGACTGTAGACAAAACCCTCACCGGAGGTCTTCAAGCCAAAGTTGGGTTTGGTATCTGTCTTCATATAATATCACTTCACGTCACATTATATCATAGGTTTAGAGTTATAAGAGACCTTAAGAGCCATCTAATCCAATACTCCCATTTCTCCAGATGAAGAAACTGAGGCCAATGACTTGCTCAGAGTAACACAAATTACCAGTAGCAGAGCCACGATGTGAACCCCCAGTTCTCTGACTCTAGTCAAGTCGGGGAACAACCATTTAGGATGTGCTTACTACATATATCAGGTATTCTAGCAAACACTAGGAGGAAAAGAAAGAGGGCAGTCCTTGCCCTCAAGGAGTTCCCAGCCTTAATGGGGGAGACCTGCCCACAATTAGATATGTATAAGTTCATCACAGTTGATGGAAGATAATATTCAATGGGACAGAAATAGTAAGGGGAGGGGGCTGCATTAGGCCTGCAGAAGGTGAGATTTGAGCTCCTTAAAAGACCAGAGAAACCAAAAGGTAGAGGTGAAGAGGGAGAGCATTCCAGGCTTGGGGGGTCAGCCGGTGCAAAGGACCAGAATTAGAGCATGGAATATAGCGCTCGATGGGCAGCAAAGAGGCTACAGGGACTGGACCATGGAATGTGTGAAAGGGAGGAAAGTGTACGAAGACTGGGGAGATATATTATGAAAATTTTTAAATATTTTTTTAAAAATATAATATAAAAATATTTTTAAATCTATTAATAGAAATAATTATCACTATCAAAGCTCCCATTTATATAGCACTTACTCTGTTGCAGGCACCGTAGGAAGATTTATAATTATGTATTATTTTTTTACAATTATTATCTCATTTGTCCTTATTCTCTATCTCTTCTGCCTTTTGTAGTTAAACTCCCCAGAAAGGTTGTCTACAATAAGCGCCTCCACTTTCTCTCCTCTCATACTTTCTTGAACTTGGCTTCCAGCCTTGTCCTTCCACCAAATCTGCTGTCTCTGTTACTAATGATCCCTTCATGACCTCTCTGTAGACATTATTGATCACTCTCTCCTCCTGGATACTCTTCTCTCCAGGTTTCTAGGCTACCGCTCTCTCCTGTGTTCCTGTCTCCTTTGCTGGATCTTCATCCAGTTCACATCTTCTAATGTTGGAGGTCCCTTTGGGTTCTGCTCCAGGCCCTCTTCTCTTCCCCTTCGGTACCATTTCTCTTCCCGAAGTCATCAGCTCCTATTGATTTAATTTATGCTGATGATTCTTCAATGGATCTCTCTGCTGACCTCCAGTCTTGCACCTCCAGCTTCCTTTCAATGGCACCTGAAGCCTTGGTCAGAGGACCAGAGACCTCAATGATGAGTTAGGTCCTTCTCCTTCCTTTTCTCAAACATGGAGGCATTCCCATTGTCCCAACTGCTCTGACCAAGCCTTCAAGAATAAATATTAAAGGGGGCTACCCAGCTGCCCTCCTCCAATCTTTTGATCACTTTCTATTATCAGGATGGTGGGGGGCAGCTGGGTGTCTCAGTGGATTGAGAGCCAGGCCTATAGATGGGAAGTTCTAGGTTCAAATCTGGGCTCAGATACTTCCCAGCTGTGTGACCCTGGGCAAGTCACTTAACCCCCATTGCCTAACCCTTATCACTCTTCTGCCTTGGAACCAATACACAGTATTAACTCCAAGACAGAAGGTAAGGATTAAAATATAAAATAAATAAACATTAATGAAATTCCTGCCTGAAATGGAGTCTCAAAAAAGTTATAAAGTCAAGATAAGACATGGACTTTTTTTTTTAAGCCCTTATCTTCCATCTTAGAATCAACACTAAGCATTTGTGTTAAGGCAGAAGAGCATAAGGGTTAGGTAGTTGGGGTTAAGTGACTTGTCCAAGGTCACCCAGCTAGAAAGTATCTGAGGCCAGATTTGAACTCAGGTCTTCCCAACCCAAGGCCTGACCCTCTATCCAATGAGCCACCTACCTGCACCATGGAAACTTCTTAAACTCACTGTGTCCAAAATTGAGCTCATTATCTTTCCCCCTAACTAAAAAAAGGGCAACACTATCCTCCCAGTCCTCAGGCTCACAGGCTCACAACCTAGTAGTCCTCCTGGACTTCTCACTCTCTCCCTCCTCCTGCACCAGATTGGAAGTCATGTGAGTGGTAAGAAGGGCACATGATGAGAGACACTGTGAAGGGATTTGGCAATGAATTGGAATCCAGATCCAGATCCTCTCTTGGGACTAGTTCCAAGCAGAAGTCTCATGAATGTTTACACTGGAAGGCTTGGCCAGAGCAATTAGGAGGATGGGAATGCCTCCATCTTTGGAAAAGAGAAGGAGAAGGACCTAAGCCACCATTCAGGTCTCTGGCCTTCTGACTAAGTCTCCGGATGCCACGCATCTCATATCCTAAGCCCCCACAGGAGGCAGCTAGGAGCAAGCCACCCACGTCGAGTTCCCAGCCTTCCCAAGCAATATGCGTGGGAGTGGAGTAGGGAGCAGAAAAAATAGATTACTGGATAAATACAGCACTACAGGCTCCCAAGCCAGCTGAGAGCAGTACCTCTAAGTGCCGTTTGCCTTCAGTTCCTACCCAGGGGTCCTTCTGTAGTAGGAAACCAGCTCTGGGCCCCTGAGATTCCCCTGTTGCAGCCCAGTGAGCCCTGGTGTCCAGACAGTGGGCTGTTCCATGGAGCCACCCATCCATCAGGAGAGCCACACAGAGATTGGATTGCCCTAGCTGGAGCCCAGATCAAGTAGCTCCAAAGGACACGGAAGGCTCCACAACTTCCTGGCATCAGGTTTCTTCCTTATCCAGTCCAACTAAGCACCTGCCAGAATGGAACAGGGCCAAAGCTGGGGACCTGGCGGCTCAGATAATTGGGGGTCGCCTGCCTTCTAGACACCACCACTCCTTGGGGACCTCAGGGATGCTCTGATGGCTACCACTGACATGGGAGTGGGGAGGAGGTGCAGGAAGCACCCCTGGGCACAGAGGGAGGGCATGTGGGCTAAGCAAGTCTCTAGAAAATGCCTGACCATCTCAGAGCTTCCAAGCCAGGCTGGATGCAGAAATTGGACCAGAGCTGCCCAAATATGACAACCAAGTTGGGGAGAGAACAGAGGAGAACATAGACAGGTATAATGGAAAGACTGCTGGATTTGGAGAGGTCCTGGATTCAAATCTTTCTTCTGTTACTTTCTACCTATATAATCTTGGGCAAATCCCCTAATTCTCAACTCTGACAATTATAAAAGGAGGGAACTGAACTAGCACCCTTTAAAGTCCCCTCCAGCTTCAGATTCATGGTCCTAAAGAAGGGAGAGAGACCAGTAGGTGCTGCAGTGCTATTGCTTAACAAATATTTTCTGAATGAGATGGGGGGGAAAACCACCTGGAATTTATTGGGCTTTGCCAAAGGCAAAGAATTTAAGGACAGGAGCTCCTCTGGCCTTCCCCCAGACACCCCTTCTGTAACCGGAGCCTGGCAGTACTTTCAGGGTTTCACTGAGAGAACAGGCGAGATCCAGACATGAAAGCTGTTTTCCAAGTGTTATAAAATCCACCCTCAACACAGAACAATGCACTTTTATATAGCGTCCTGCAAGAAACTATCATTAACAGTAAGCCAAAAGCTACCTTCAGGAGCTGTGTAAGCCACATTATAGCCCTTCCTCCCTGAATACCACAGCAGTTAAATGCCGTGGAACCTCTCCTTTCTCATGGGCAGCCCTCTCTTGCTCACACATTTACAGGGCCTCCTATTGCCGGCCTGTTGGAGTAGATAGTCTAGGGCTTGGTGTCAGCGAGACGTGGGTTCAAATCCTGATTCAAATATCCACTCTTCTAAGGACTCTTCCAGCTCTGACACTGTTCTCAGGACTCTCTCAGTTCTGACATTCTCTGTTCTAAGCCCCCTCCCATCTCTGACATTCTCTGTTCTAAGCTCCCTCCCAGCTCTGACATTCTCTGTTCTAAGCTCTCTCCTAGCTCTGACATTCTCTGTTCTAAGCTCTCTCCCAGCTCTGACATTCTCTGTTCTAAGTTCTCTCCAGCTCTGACATTCTCTGTTCTAAGCTCTCTCCCAGCTCTGATATTCTCTGTTCTAAGATCTCTCCCAGCTCTGACATTCTCTGTTCTAAGCTCTCTCCCAGCTCTGACATTCTCTGTTCTAAGCTCTCTCCCAGCTCTGACATTCTCTGTTCTAAGCTCCCTCCTAGCTCTGACATTCTCTGTTCTAAGCTCTCTCCCAGCTCTGACATTCTCTGTTCTAAGTTCTCTCCAGCTCTGACATTCTCTGTTCTAAGTTCTCTCCAGCTCTGACATTCTCTGTTCTAAGATCTCTCCCAGCTCTGACATTCTCTGTTCTAAGGTCTCTCCCAGCTCTGACAGTCTCTGTTCTAAGCTCTCTCCCAGCTCTGACATTCTCTGTTCTAAGGTCTCTCCCAGCTCTGACATTCTGTGTTCTAAGGTCTCTCCCAGCTCTGACAGTCTCTGTTCTAAGGTCTCTCCCAGCTCTGACATTCTCTGTTCTAAGGTCTCTCCCAGCTCTGACATTCTCTGTTCTAAGGTCTCTCCCAGCTCTGACATTCTCTGTTCTAAGCTCTCTCCCAGCTCTGACATTCTGTGTTCTAAGGTCTCTCCCAGCTCTGACAGTCTCTGTTCTAAGGTCTCTCCCAGATCTGACATTCTCTGTTCTAAGGTCTCTCCCAGCTCTGACATTCTCTGTTCTAAGGTCTCTCCCAGCTCTGACACTACATAGGGAGACATCTTGTCCCAGGGGAATCATACTAGATCTGAAGTTAAAGCAATGTCCGAGTAACTTTGATGAAGCCATTTTACTTTTCTCCGCCTCAGTTTCCTCTGGATATGGACTAGATAACCCTGATGGCTCTATCTGGCTATACATTTCATCCCTCCCTTCCAGCTCTGACATTACATAGTTCTCTTAGTTTGCTACTGACACAAAGATCAGTCTTTTTTTTTTTTAAACCCTTACTTATGTCTTAGAATCAATATTGGTCCCAAAGCAGAAGAGTGGTAAGGGCTAGGCAATGGGGGTTAAGTGACTGGCCCAGGGTCACACAGCTAGGAAGTGTCTGAGGCCAGTATTGAGCCCAGGAACTCTAGACCTGGCTCTCTATCCACCATGCCACCGAGCCACCCCCATCACAGTCTTTTAAAGCAAAAACACCCCAAGTGCCATTTGTGGATAGAGCCCTCCCATGCTCCAAAAGGAGCCACCAAATGCCCAGCTCTTCTGGGGGACCATCACTGTCCTCACAAGCATCTGCAATCAGCCCTTCCTGGAGCCCCAAAGTTCTCTCCCTCACTCTGTAAACCTTCTGGCACCCCCTGAAGCAAAGACCAGATGGAAAGTGTGTGTCCACTGACTCAACTCCTCCCCAAGTCCTATGAGGCTTCTCCTCCTATCTCCCATTATGCTTCTCCTTTTAATGAATGAATGAGCAATCCCCCAACCAGGTTAATGAGGGTAGCAGCATAGGTGGCTCGGGTCAGCCCAGTGGCACCCCAGAGGCCCACCCGCTCTTAAACACACCCAGAAGCCTGACTCCAGGGACAAATGGCTCCTCTGTTGCCCTGAGGTTCTTTCATGTTTTGTTTTCAAATTGCTCCACCCCAAGAAGTTGGCACTGATCCCTCACCTTGGATTTCTTCTGTCCCTGCTACCTGCTGGTTCTCCCATGAAAAAAGTGGCTTGGATTTCTCTGGGAAAACAGTGAAATGTTTGCTGCTAAATGGAGGCGAGGAGAAAACTGGAAAAGTCCAGGCAAAGATATCAACAAAGTGGGAGTTCTTTTCAGAAGAAAGGAAACTGAGGCTGTCTCAACAGGGATGATCTTAGAGGCTTTTTCTAATACTTTGCTGGTTAAGGAATGTTTGTTGATTGACTATTTGGGACACTGTTTGCCAAAGAAACTTATTTTAGAATCATAAAATGTCAGAGCTGGGAGGATCTTTGAAAACAGAATGTCAGAGCTGGGAAGGTCCCTAAAACCCAGAATGTCAAGAAGTAGAAGGGCAGAGCTTAGTACATATCGAAGAGCAGAGCTAGGGGAGACCTTAAAATAGAGAATTTAAGGGCTGGAAAGGCCCTTAAAATAGAGGATAGAAAACCAGAAGGGACATAGAATATATAATTAGATTAGAATTATGTTATCATATTATAGCATATTCTATTACATTACACATATATAATATATTACATATAATATATAATAATATATCCTATTATATATAATAAGATTCGAATATAGAACATCAGATTTGGGAGGGACCTTAGAACATGGAATGTCAGGGCTAGAATAGAAAATGTCAGGGATGGCAGAGACCTCAGATACCATTGAACACAACCTCCTCATTTTACAGAGAGGGAAGCTGAGGCCCTGAAAAGAAGTTGCTTGTCCAAGGTGACATTGTGGTAGAACTGGGAATGGGATCTAACTCTCCTGACTCATCATCTGTCACTCTTTCCACCAAGCTCTGATTGGCCAGCCCCAAGCTATACTCCCCAAGGCAGTGTCTTATAATGGTTAGAGTACTAAACTTGGAGATAGTTTGCCAGATTTCAAATTCTGCCTCAGATGTTAGCATGCTGCTTGCTATGGGACCATAAGAGAGCCACCAAAGTTCAAAAGCCTCAGTTTCTGCATCTCTAAAATGGGGATGATAATGATACATGTAAAACCCAGTGGAATTGAGTGTTGGCTACATGGTAGGGAGGGAGGGGAGGAAAAGAACATGAATCATGGAACCATGGAAAAATATTCTAAATTAATGAATTAAATAAAAAATTTTAGTTTAAAAAAAAGAAAAATATCAAGAAAATGGGGATGATCATGACAGTGGTAGCTCGACAGCCTAGCTGACAAAGTTGCTGGACACTGAGCCCTTCACACGTTTTGGAGGACTATATAAAGGTGCCCATTGCTGGAATTGACCCTCTGCGTTAGTAGCTCAAGCCATTCTGAATAAAGGCTAGAAGGCTGGGTCAGAGATACTTTTGACAACCTCTGATTCTCCTCTAGCATCTCTGGAGGGTGGGAAAGGAAGCAGAGGGGAGACACGAGTGTTTGCTATATGGCACAGTGCCCAGCACATAGTAGGTGCTTAATGAATGCTCACTGACTGTTCCCTACCCTTGGGAGTGACCTGGCCCCCAAAGCTTCTCTGGCTCTGTTGATTCTGATCAGTAGTTGGAATCCAAGTAGATCCCAGAGGAAGATTAGCTTTGAGCAGGTTGCTTCCTGTACCCTGTCTCTCCAGTTTCCACCCCACCCCATTTGGAGCCTGATAAGGTGAGCTCTCATGTACAAACTTTTCTGGCCCAGTTTCTGGGGTATAAATTGGAGCAGGGGTCATGGGATGACGCTACATATGACCATAACTTTGGAACAGTAATTAAATCAGAAGAGAGTTCAAAGGGGGCAGTTGAGTGGCTCAGTGTATTGAGAGTCAGACCTAGAATTGGAAGGTCCTGGGTTCAAATCTGACCTCAGACACTTCCCAGTTGTGTGTCCCTGGGCAAGTCACTTAACCCCCATTGCCTATCCCTGACTACTCTTCTGCCTTGGAACCAATATATAATATTGATTCTAAGACAGAAGGTGAGGGTTTAAAGAGAGAGACAGAGAGACAGAGAGAGGAGAGTAAGAGACACAGAGAGAGAGAGAAAGACAGAGAAAGACAGAGAGAGACAGAGAGAGGAGAGAGGGAGAGGGAGGGAGAGAGAAAGAGAGAGAGGAAGGAAGGGAGGGAAGGAGAGAGAGAGAGGGAGAGAGAGAGACAGAGAGAGACAGAGAGAGAGACAGAGAGAGACAGAGAGAGAGAGAGAGAGAGAGAGAGAGAGAGAGAGAGAGAGAGAGAGAGAGAGAGGGCGCGCTCAGAAGCCATCTAACTCAACCCTTCCCCTCATCTTACAGATGAGGAAACTGAAGTCCAAGGAGGTTGACTTGACCACTCACCAAGGTAGTGAGTGTCAGAGGTGGGCTTTGGACACAGATCGCCTGACCCCAAAGCCCAGCATCAGTCTGCTGCCTTCTTCCAATGGAGATGACAAGTCAATCAGCTGTTTTGTGGATCCAATCATCATCTCAGGTATTTCGTTGGCCAAAACACTCCTCCCTGGCCACCACTCCCCATGTGTGTCATCTTCCCAGGGACATGCTGAAGTCAGCTTGTGCCCGGCTGAGCCGATGATTAAATTTTCAGCACGGGCATTTATACCGTGGGTGTCCCACAAATGACAGATCGGGGATTGATTTATTGTTTTGTTGATTTCCAGACTTAAAATGATAATGTTGCAGATTAAATTTTAAACTATGTTACAAATACTTTCAATGGAGAAGGAAGAGGGAGCAAGTTATTAACCAGCTCACCTTCTCAGTCTTCCCTTGATGGACTGTAAGCTCCTCCAGGGCAGGGACTTTCTTGCTTTTCCTATTTGCCTGGCACATACCAAGTGTTTAATAAACTCCTTCACACACACACACACACACACACACACACACACACACACACACACGCTCAATCATTCTTCTCAACACCTAGAGACATACAGAGTATATTATTAAGCCCCATATTGCAGATGGCCACTTTGAGACACAAATGGGTTAAACGACGTGCCTGCCATCACTAGCTAATGTGTCCTTTAATAAAGCCTCAAACCCGGGTCTCTCTGATTCCAAGTCCAGAACAGAAGAAACAGTCATAGAGGGAATATGATCACTGTCTTACCCCAGCCAAAGGCTTGACCTACTTAAGGAGGATTGAGCTTTGCTCTGCTTGGCCAAAGAGAACAGAGCTGGAAGCAATGAGGAATAACTACAGACAGGTACCCCAAAGCAAAAACTTTCTAAAAATGAGAGCTGGCCCAAAGTGGAATGGGCTGTCCTGGGCAGCAGTGGCTCACCCCTCACTGGAGGTCCAGAAACAGAATGTGGCTACTTGCCACAGAGGCTGGAGAAGGTAGGGATGGAATGGACTGGCCCAGCTCACCAGTTGCCTTTGCAGACATGGGGCTCATCAAACATCATGGCATGCACATTGGTCACAATGGCCACACCAGCCTTGGTTTCTGAGGTCAGGCAATGGTCACGTCTTTTGTTCTGGTCTGTTCTGCTTTGCTTTTGGGCTGAACCCATAGGTTTATCAGGAAAAGGAACTCCAGGTGGGGCTTTCACAGACTCTACCCATGTGAATCAGCCCCTGTTCTGCAATTCTAATCTTATAGAGTTTCAAGGGCATGAGGAGGCTAAGGGACATTTCCAGGAACTCACGAGCAGTAAGGGTCAGAGGCTGGACTTGAAGAGCAATAGACTGTACTTTCCCACTTAATTATCAAACAACGAGTATACGTGCAAGAGTGTGTGCGTGTGTGCACATGGTTTAGGTGTGTACATGTATGATTATTGTATATTCACCCATGTATGTGGGTATTATTTATATGTGTGTCCATGTATGTATGCCATTTATTCTACATATGTGAGCGCTGTGTATATAGACATGTATGTGTGTGTGCAGGCATCTGCACTCTAATATGGTCAGTGTTAGAATGATAGGAAATGAAAGGTAAGAGGTGGAAGGTAGGAAGAACATCTTGTCTTTCCGGGCACCACCTGGCAGCCAGTTCTGGTACGTCTTTCTTAAACCCTGACTTTCTGTCAGTATCAATTCTAAGAGAGAAGAGCAACAAGAACTAGACAGCTGTAATTCAGTGACTTGCCCAGAGTCACCCAGCTAGGAAGCATCTGAAGGCAGATTTGAACAGAGATCCTCCTGATTCCAGGCCTGGGACTATGTTCTGAGCTGCCTCGCTGCACCCAGTTTGTATATTCCTAGGATGTTCTGAACTAGACAGGACCTTAGAGTGTTAGGCTTAAAAAGAAGCTTAGAGATCACGGAGCCCAACTCAGTCATTTTACAAAGGAGAAATCTAAGGTCTGGAGAAAAGAGATGGCTCAGTGTGACCAAGGAAATTCATAGCAGAGACAGATCTGATATCCAGGCATCCTGAGTCCATCCCAGGCGTCTTTGCCTCAGATTACATTATATAAAAATAACTATGACTTGAATTCCCTATTATCAAGTAGAATGAAGCTTTATTAGATTTAATGAAGTAGAAAGAGTTGAAAAAGACCCCTCTCAGCTCTGATATTCCCTGTTCTAAGAGTCTTTTAAGCTCTGATATTCTGTGTTCTAAGGGTCCTTCCAACTCCACTTCTAGGTTCTAAGTTCCCTCTTAGCTCTGACATTCTATGTTCTAAGAGTCTTCCTAGCTCTCACATTCTGTGTTCTAAGCTCTATCCCAGATATGACAGTCTCTTTTCTAAGCTCTTTCCCAGAACTGACATTCTCTGTTCTAAGGTCCCTCCCAGCTCCGACATTCTCTGTTCTAAGATCTCTCCCAGCTCTGACATTCTCTGTTCTAAGGTCTCTCCCAGCTCTGACATTCTCTGTTCTAAGATCTCTCCCAGCTCTGACATTCTCTGTTCTAAGCTCTCTCCCAGCTCTGACAGGCTCTGTTCTAAGCTCTCTCCCAGCTCTGACATTCTCTGTTCTAAACTCCCTCCCAGCTCTGACAGTCTCTGTTCTAAGCTCTCTCCCAGCTCTGACATTCTCTGTTCTAAACTCCCTCCCAGCTCTGACAGGCTCTGTTCTAAGCTCTCTCCCAGCTCTGACATTCTCTGTTCTAAACTCCCTCCCAGCTCTGACAGGCTCTGTTCTAAGCTCTCTCCCAGCTCTGACATTCTCTGTTCTAAGGTCTCTCCCAGCTCTGACATTCTCTGTTCTAAGCTCCTTCCCAGCTCTGACATTCTCTGTTCTAAACTCCCTCCCAGCACTGACATTCTCTGTTCTAAGCTCCTTCCCAGCTCTGACATTCTCTGTTCTAAACTCCCTCCCAGCACTGACTGTTCTAAAGGCCCTCCAAACTCTGACATTGTATGGTTTCATTATCTATGATTACCCAGAAGGAAAAGGGATGGGAAAGGGGCAGCTGATTTCCCTGGCTTGATCCATCCATCTCTCCCCTGTGCTCATAGACGCTAAAGCTTACTGACAGCTGCAATCTAGGGCTGGGCCCTGGCTGAAGGCAGTGACAAGTCACAGTGTCAGGGAGAGGGACTTGTAGAGCAGGTCTCAGGACAAGCAACAGTCACGGGGAGGAGATCTCCAAGTTCAACTAAAGAAGGCAAGAAAAAACTGGCTGCTTCTGGATAACAATAATAAGAACAGTGACAATGACTATGATCACGTATATTTCCAGAACACACATTAAAGTTTACGTCATTTGTTTTTCAAAGAAATCCACTTTACCAAATCATAATGAAATAAAATAGCAGAAACCAGGAAAGGTTTGGATAGGAGAACAAAAACTTTTGGTTAACAGCTCTATCAGGCATGTAGTGGAGGCATTGTCATCCCCATTTTACAGGTGAGAACACTGATGACCAGAACAAAGTCAATCTCATTTCAGTAGCTCAGTTGAGACGGAGGAATTTCTCACTCTGAATCCTGTACTTTTCCCATCATGCCAGGATGCTTCTAGCCACCACTTAGCCACCTGCCTCCTTGCCCCACTGCCCACCTCTGACCTGATTGCCTAACCAACCATCTTCCATGTCAGCTTGGAAACCTTTTCCCAGGAGACCCTGCTATGTGTAGGGCAAGGTGCCAAGTGGCAGTTCCAAGATCGCCTGGAGCAAAGAAATCCCTGATTTTCTTCCTTGTCCAAAAACATAGCCTCACTTCAAGTCAAACAGAGAGACAAATATTCACTTAGAACACCATATATCCATAATTTCACTCTTTGTAGTGACAAAAAAAAATCCTGGAAGCAAAATAGGTACCCCTTAATTTATTTTTTAAACCCCCACCTTCCATCTTAGAATCAGTGCTGGGTACTGGTTCCAAGGCAAAGAGTGGTCAGGGCTAGGCAATGGGGGTCAAGTGACTTGCCCAGGGTCACACAGTTGGGAAGTGTCTGAGGCCAGATTTGAAATCAGGACCTCCCATCTCTGGGCCTGGCTCTCAATCCACTGATCCACCCAGCTTCCCCAGGTACCCCTTAATTTAAAAGGCAACATAGAATCATTAATAAAGGGCTAGGCGTAAAGTCCGGAAAACGGGATCAAATACTGCCTCAGATACTTATCAACTTTAAAATAATGCCTCAATGGGGTTCCTTATCTCTCCCCTTAGCTCTGGCTCCCTGACCCCTGTCAGTTTTGCTCTACTTAGTGGATAGAGCACCAGGACTGGAGTTGGAAGGACCTGGGTTCAAATTTGACCTCATATACTTTATTCTAGCTGTGTGATTGTGTGCAAGTTGTTTAACCCAAACTGCCTAGCTCTTGGCTTTCTGTCTTAGAGCTGCAGAAAGTAAGGATTTAAAAAATATTAATAACGTTTCAAATCAAACAGTCAACAAAAGGTCAGAGGGAGGCATTTTTCTAGCCTAAGATAACTTGGGAAATATGCAGGAAAGGTCTATGACACTGAGATGGGCACAGGCACACAGAGCACAGCCCCAGCTGTGGAGCTTAGAGGTGGCCAAGAGGACCAGAGCAGCAACTTCGGGAGCTCTCATGCCAGTGGCAAAAAGGGGGTCAGAAAAAGATTACAGGGCACTTTTGGTGGCACTGGGTACCTAGCTGGTAGCAGGGCAGAAAAGAGCACCAGAGCATCTGGCTGCAGGAGAGCAGAAGCCCTGGTCAAACACCAAGTCAAAAATAAAGACTCGGAGCAGAATCTATTATTTTCAGCTGAGTAAAAAAGATAAGACGTTGCAATCAGATCTCTGACAAAGCAAAAGCAAAAATAGACCTAATTAAGAGATCATCAGGGAAACCAATTAAGCCAAAAGATCTGAGAGACAATAAAAAGATCTTAAAAAATTTTACAAGTTTCTCTGATGAAAGTCTCATTTCTTAAACAGAGGGAACAGATTCAAATCTATAAAAACAAGAGCCATTCTCCAGTTGGTAAATAGTCAAAGGAAACAAACAGACAGTTTTCAGAAGAAGAAATCAAAAATAACTATAGTCATATGGAAACATGACCTAAATTGATACTGATTAGAGGCACCTTAAAACAACACTGATGTACCGCTTCACACCCATCAGAAAAGACAGATGCTAGAGAGGATGAGCGAAAATCGGTACATGAATGAATTGTTGGTGGAATAGTGAACTGGTCCAATTGTTCTGTGGAACGATCTGGAAGTATGCCCAAAGGGGGAAAGCTGCTCATATTCTTTGGTCCAGAAATGCCACTACTAACTCTGTACTCTAAATAAAAGAAAAGGAAAAGGGCCTTTTATGAACAAAAATGTTCATAGCAGGTCTTTTTGTAGTGGCAAAGAAATGGAAGTTAAGAGGATGCTCATCAGTTGGGGAATGGCTGAACGAACTATAGTCTATAATTGCGATGGGGTACTATTATGTTTAAAGAAATAATGGGGAGAGGGGCAGGTAGGTGTCTTAGGGGTTGAGAACCAGGTCTAGAGACAGAAGGTCCTCAATTTGATTATGACTTCAAATACTTCCTAGCCATGTTACCCTGCTATAAATATTTTTGTACAAACAGATCCGTTCCCATTTTTTTAATCTTTTTGGGGGAACAAACATATTAGTGCTATTTCTGGATCAAAAGGTATGCAATATTTTATAGCTCTTTGGGCATAATTCCAAATTGCCTTCCAGAATGGTTGAATCAATTCACAACTCCACCAGCAATGCATTAGTGTCCCAATTTGGCCACATCCCCCCCAACATTTATTATTTTCCTTTACTGTTGTATTGGTCAATCTGATAGGTGTGAGGTGGTACCTCAGAGTTGTTTTAATTTCTAGCTATGTGACCCTGGTCAAGTAGTTTAACCCCCATTGCCTAGCCCTTACCATCTTTCTGCCTTGGAACCAATATATAGCATTGATTCTAAGATGGAAGATAAGGAGAGAGAGAGAGTCAGAGGAAGAGACAGAGACAGACAGAGAGAGAGACAGAGACAGAGACAGAGAGAGAGAGACAGAGAGAGAGACAGTGAGACAGAGAGACAGAGAGAGAGGCAGAGAGAGAGAGAGAGAGGCAGAGACAGAGACAGAGAGAGAAGAGAGAGGGAGAGAGAGAGAGAAATGATTCAGAAAAAGATTGCAAGAATTACATGAACTGATGCAAAGTGAAGTGAGAAGAACCAGATCTTTATGCACAGGAACAGCAATGTGATAATGATGATCATCTGTGAAAGATTTGACTATTCTGATCAATAGAATGATATAAGGCAATTTTGAAGGACTAATGATGAAAAATACTATCCATCTCCAGAGAATGAGAGGATTGATGAACTCTAAGTGCAAACTGAGGTATCATTTTTCACTTTTTTGGTGTGTGTATGATATGGCTAATGTGAAAATGTATTTTGTATAATTTCACATGTATAATTGATAGCCTATGGTTTGCTTTTTTCAGTGGATGGGGAAGGGTTGAGAGGGAAGAAGAGAATCTAGAACTCAAAATTTATAAAGAAAAGAATGTAACAAATAAATAAATAATATTTCAAAGGGAGGGTTCTTTGGGAGGAACAAAGGATTTGGGAAATGAAAGTAATATAAAATTAAAACCCTAAAGCATTAATCACACTTTTTTTAATTGCCAGGTTGGGTCCCTACGGCTAGAATATGGGGCCCAATGTTGGCTGAAAATAAACAGCTTCCTGGTGGAAAGGTTCCTTCCAAGAAATAATAAAACTGCCTACTTTCTAGAGCTGTTTCAAAAATAAAATGAGATCATATTTGTGAAATACTTAGTATGGTTCCTGGCACAAAGAAAGTTCTATATCAATGTTAGCAATTATAATTATAAGTGACAGAGAAGTCAAGGCCTGAAACACAGGTCTTTTGATCCCAAGTCCAGTGTTATTTCCAGTGGCACTTCCAGTGCCATATCATGTGCTTTATAAAACATTTTTATATACTTTCTCTTGTGAGAAAGAGGCAGGGCACAGATTATTATCCCCATTTTATAGATGAGGAAATTGAGGCTCAGAGGGAGAAAATTATTTACTCAAGGTCATCCAGGGAGTTTGTTAGTGGAATCAGAACTAGAATCTGGGTCTCCTGACACCTGACCCAGTAATGCTCTGTCCAGCAGAGTATAGTGTAAAAAATTTTCAACATATACCCCACTGGTAGTACTGCTACTAAAGTCTGAGGAAAACAGGAAAGAAATAACCCTTTACTAAAACCTTAAACCAAGACTCCCTTGTGCTGTCGAAGCAAAAAACTTGCAACCTAATAGCCTTCGTTTTTCTTTTTTTTTCTTTTTAAACCACTAACGTCTGTCTTAGAATCAATACTGTGTATTAGTTCCAAGGCAGAAGAAAGGTAAGGGATGGGCAAGGAGGGTTAAGTGACTTGCCCAGGGTCACCAGCTAAGAAGTGTCAAATTTTTAACCCAGGATCTCCCATATCTAACCCTAGTTCTCTATTCACTGAGCCACTCTTTTAAAAAGCTTCCCAATTGGTCTTTCTGCCTTTTGTCTTTTCCCTTCTCAAATTATCCTCCTTACAAATGCCTAAACAATCTACCTAAAGCAGGGGACATGTCACTCCTCAGCTCAATGGGCTTCAGTATCTTCCTATTATTCTAGGATAAAATGCAAAATCCCTGACCTGGTATTTAAAGTCCTCTACTGTCTACCTTTCTAGCCACATTCAAAATTAATCCCCACTCATATTCATTCCATGTTTCTCTCAAATAGACTACTAGCTTTCCCCTTGCCCCAGAATTCTGTCTCCCACTTAAGACATTACCCAGACAAACTACTCTGAGAAAATTTGAGAAATCCCTTTGGAATCTGGTAGGAATCTAGGAAGGCTTCTTAGAGGAAGTGGCACCTGAGCTGAGCCTTGACAGCAAAGACTTTCAACAGAATGAAAGAAGGCTGTAATGATGGTTTGGCTGCAGATCTAGGGGACACCCTGTGTGAATGCCCAGAGGTAAAAGAGAAGGGGCAAGATGAGATCAGGGAATTGTGGGTAATCGTAACTAGGTATGGGAGGTAGAGAAAATTCAATCCTATCCCTCAAAGTCTCATTGACCTCTAAGGAGTCTTTCAACATTTAAATAAATTTAATTTTCAAAAATTTAATTAATTTTTAATTTTAATTTTTAACATTTTAAACGCAGCGTTTTAGAGTCTCTGATGCCCAGTGTTTCCAAGTGAATTGAAGGTGCATTTAAATTAATGCTGGGCATAAAAGTTAAATAGCTGTATCTCTGAACCTGGTGGTGGGGCTAGGGAGAGAGGAAGGATTTGAAGGAATTGCACCTAGCACCACTCTCCAGCTTCTCCTTCCTCCTTCTCTTCCTCCAATAGTAAGTGGACCCTGTTTAGAATACTAAAATTAGGAAAGGAATTTAATTTTTAAAATAAAAAATTTAAATCAAAATTAAAACAATAAAAATTTAAATTAAAATATTAAAATTAATATTTTAAAATTAAATTTTGATATTAATTTTTTAAATTAAAGTTTACATTTTAAATATTAAAATTTTAAAATTAAAATTAAAAGGCTGGGAAGCCTGTCAATGGGGTCTGAGGGGAGAACAGGGCAAGCACTGGAGGTGGTAGTCACCATCTGAAAGCTTTCTAGTTTAACTTCTTATTCTTTCTAACTGGCAACCAGGCTCCCATTTCTATACAGCTAAAATACAGCTGAGAGCCTTGGGGAAAAGTCACCTGTTCCACCCACCCTGGTTATAGCTTTTTTCCTTGTGCCTTCTCCCTCCCACCCACCTCCTCCCCAATCGATTTTTGTTCTGGAAGGATTCATATCACAGTGAGTGACGGCTGGATTTGGAGATGGAGACTTGAATTGCAGTCCCTTCCAGACTAGCTGTATGACCTTGGACAAGTCCGTTCTCTTATTCTGGCCTCAGTCTTCTCCTCTGTAAAATAAGGGGATCAACCTAGATGATATCGAGGGTCCGCTGTACCTCCAAAGACCAAGAGTGCCTGGAGTCAATGGTAGATGGAGAGAGAAGGCTAGAACAGAGATCTGGCTTCAGCCATTGGCTCCAGTACTTCCTAACCCAGGCTCTCCAGCTTCCTTCGAGGTTCAGTTCAAGCCACCTTCTACCTGAAGTCTTTCTTGATCTCCCATCCACACCTGCCCCTAGTACAGACCGAAATTTCCTTGTGCCTGTGTTCATGGATATCAAAAGTCTTCCTTTATAGAAACCCAGAAGAAAAACAACTGCTTGATCACATGGTTCAATGGGGACATGATTGGGGATGTAGACTCTAAGTGATCACCCTGGTGCAAATATCAATAATATGGAAGGTCTTGATCAATGACACGTAAAACCCAGTGGAATTGTGTGTTGGCTATGGGAGGGGGGTGAGAGGAGGGGAGAGAAAAAACATGAATCATGGAACCATGGAACAATTTTCTAAATTGACTAATTAAATAAAATTTTCAAAAAATAAAAAACGTCTTTCCTTTGGACTCTAAGCCACCTGAGGGCAAGGACTGCTTCATTTTTTCCCTTTGTCTTTATAGTCCTTTGTACGGTGCCTGTCGTGTAACAGGAGCTTCATAAATTCTTGATGATTAGTTGGAGAATTAATTGACATTCCTCCCCAGGGCTCTGGGCTAGATTACCTCCAACACAGGGATGGCAGGCTGAAATAGAAACAAGTCCTTTAAGGATCCCAACAGGGCAGCTAAGTGGACTGCTTAGAGGGGTAAGGACTAGGTTAATGGGGTTAAGTGACTTACCCAGTGTCACAAGTCTAGAAAGTATGTAATGCCAGATTGGAACCCAGGATCTCCTGTCTCTAGCCCTAGTCCTCAATCCACTGAGCTATCCAGTTGCCTCCTATCATCCCCATTTTGCAGATGAGAAAAATGGGGTCCAGAGAGAAGAATGATGATAGGCTTCTGAGCTATAGGATCCTTCAGAACAAAAGTGTCCTCAACCAGATTAACATATATTGGGGAACTTTTAAATTAAGAATTAATAACTGGGAAATATTTAACAAAGAAACAAAAAGTATAATAATGTCTAGGAAATGTCAATATGTCGTTTTCAAAGTCTATTAACATGCTGTTTCACACTGGAATCCTTTTGTTGTTGTTCACTTGTTTGTCAGTCACATCCACTCTTCGTGACCACATTTAAGATTCTCTTGACAATCCCTCTCCCTCTCTCCCTCCCTCCCTCCCGCCTTTTCCTCAGCCCTCCCAGAGATGATAAACAATCGGATCTGGCTTCCCTGTCAACAAACATTGATTAAGCACCTGCTGTATGCCAGGCGCCGTGCTAGGGACAAAGACTAAAAGGAAGCATTCCTGGTCCTCAGGGGGTTGACAGTCTAGCCAGGGAAGACAACGCGTGGACCTACGCACAGAAACCAAACAGGTACGAGGAGCCTGGAGGAAGATCGTTTGTCCGCGGTGGAGTACTGGGGAAACGGACGGGGCGGGCAGCTGGCAGAAACCACCGCCGCTCACGATTCACCCACGAACAAATTGAGATCCGTGCCGGCACCCAGCTGGGAATTGTCAGAAAAACAGAAATCAGGCTTACCTGGCGTCTTTCCAAGTCTCCTTTGCCCGGGGGAGGAGGCAAGCTTCCAGGCAGGGACGTCGGGGTGCTGCCCGCCTCTCGGTCTCTCCGAGGGAGGGCTGGGGAAGCCACTGTCCCTTCCGCGGCTCCCTCCCTCCCAGTGGCCCAAATGGCAGCCTGTGCCCTGGTCCCGGGCTAGAGCCCTCGCCACTGGCGGTCCTGGACGTGGAGAGCCTGGGGGTGATTGGTTTACCTGCCAGACCAGCCAGGTTCCCAGGAGGGGCTGGAAATGAGTCAACCTGTGCCAGGCAGGACTGGGCTGGGCTGGGCTAAGTCGGGCTGTCCCTCAAGCTGTCAGAGAGAGGCAAAGCCAAAGAAGTTGAGAGTAATGGTAGTGCCACCTAATGGGTTAGCCCACAAAGGATGGAAGCCAAGCCACCTGGACCCACCCTGCTGCTGCTGCTTAAGAATCAGGATTGGGGGGGGGGGGCAGCAGGGTGGCTCAGTGGATGGAGAGCCAGGTCTAGAGATGGGAGGTCCTGGGTTCAAATCTGGCCTCAGACACTTCCCATCTGGGTGACCCTGGGCAAGTCACTTGACCCCCATTGCCTAGCCCTTACCACTCTTCTGCTCTTGGAACCAATACACAGTATTGAATCTAAGATGGAAGGTAAAGGTTTTTTTAAAAAATTCTCTTGTTTTCATTTTCCTTGTTTCTAAAAATGAGGAAGGTGTCCTGGAGGTGTCCCCTTCCAGCTTGAGATCTATGGTCCAATGAACTTGGGCAGGTCATTTCCCCCCTCTAGACTTTGGGTTTTCTTGTCCACAAATGAGGGAGTTGAATTCAATATTGCCTAAGGCCCCTTCCAGGCTGAATCTGTGGTCCCTTATAGAATGGAAAGAGAAGACCTGAGTGCAGGGAACCACTCTACTGCTGTCTGAAGTAAAATTAGAATTAAAGTAAATACAATTAGAATTTAAATGAAAAAAAAAAAGAATTTAAATGGAATTAAATTGAGATAATAATAGTCACACCTTGTGATGGAAGATCATCAGCAGGAGCCTGGAGTCAGGAGATCTGAGTTGAATGGAGGCTCTGTGGCTTGCTATGATTCACATTCAATTCAATAAACATTTATTAAGTGCCTACTATGTGCCAGCCACATTGCTAAGTGCTAGAGATACAAATAGAGGCAAAAGACTGTCCCTGCCCTGAGGAGCTTACACTCTAATAAGGGAAGCAACACCCAACAAACATATATAAGGCAAGCAAGCTATAGAATAAATAGGAAATAATTAACAGAGGGAGGATACTAGAATTAAGAGAGGATAGAGAAGGCTTCCGGAAGAGGGTGGGATTTTTTTTTAAACCCTCACCTTCCATCTTAGAATTATTGGTGCCAAGGCAAAAGAGTGGTAAGGGCTAGGCAATGGGGGGTAAGTGACTTGCCCAGGGTCACACAGCTAAGAAATGTCTAAGACCAGATTTGAACCCAAGGCCTCCCATCTCTAGGCCTGACTCTCTATCCACTGAGACACCTCACCTCTCTCTCTTTAAGCATCAGTTTCTTCCTCTGGAAAATGGGTTATACTAGTTGGCACTATAAAAGTCCCCATTGATGTAGTCCTTTAAGGCTGGCAAAGGTCCTTGCCCACAACAGACCCACAAGGTAGATAGAATAAGAAAGCACAGACAGATCAGAGATCCAGAGCTAGGAGGGACCTTGGAGCCCTGACTAATTCTGATCTGTTTTTGTAGAATTTAACAACACTTTCATCACAAAATCTCTTTGTCTCATTATAAAAGCAAAAAAAAAAAGGCAGCCACAGTGATGTACACCATCAAGGTTGTTAAGGAACCAACTCTTTCCTTACTTAGAGCTGATTGTTAAATTTTCATTGTGATCATTTACACCTCAGAAATGCTACAAATCAGCCCCTGATTCATTTTTTTAATTGTCACAACTTAAGAGACTGATGGAGAAAGTGTTAATAATAAGGATTAAATTTAAAAGTGAGTCCTGTGTATAAAGCTTTTGTTTTCTTCTACTGAAAAGCCTATTGTTAAACAGTCACTAGCATATCCCACTTGTAATCTCCATTTGGGGGAGGGGGAGGGTTTGAAGCTATTGGATTGCTTGAGTTCAGGAGTTCTGAGTTGCAGTAAGGCTAAGGGTGATTGGGTATCAGGCCCAGAATACAGTGTCAATGTTATTGGGGCCAGGGAAGGCATAGAACAGGCCTTAGGAGGGGACAAACGGGTTCAAGTTAGAAACAGAGCAAGTCAAAGCTTCTGTACTAACTTGGTCCATACTGTCTGGAAGAAATGGGGAGACTGAGTCTCAAAAAAAGGGGGTAGCAGCTGGGTAGCTCAGTGGATGGAGAGCCTGGCCTAGAGATGGGAGGTCCTAGGTTCAAATCTGGCCTCAGACACTTCCTAGCTATGTGACCCTGGGCAAGTCACCTAACCCCCATTGCCTAGCCCTGATCACCCTTCTGCCTTAAAACCAATACATAATATTATTCCAAGATGGAAGGTAAGGGTTTTATTTTTTTAAAAAAAGGCACAAGGAACCCATTTTTCAGAAGGGAAAAGGAGACTTAGTGCCAAGGATCATACAGGAAGAATTTAGTCCTCTGACGCAATCCTTTGCACCATTTACACTGGTCCATCCATAGTTTTACTGTAGGGCTATGAGAAATGAAGCCCCAAGATGTCAGTTGACTTTCCCAGGGTCCCACCGTGGCAGAAACAGTATCTTGAATCCAAGCCCAAGACCCTTTGCACTGGGCCACACTCCCCTCTGTCGATTTCCTCTCTTAGGGGACGTAGTTGAAGGAGGGCACTTTACAAGCCTTAAAGGCTTACAGAGACCTGAGTGATTGAGAAGAGAAAATAGGACTGTGTTTAGAGGACTTTCTTCCTGCCTAGTATAACCCTGGCCACATCCAAAGAACCAGCCCAGCTCAGGCGGATGAGGCCCATGACCATGGCTCATAGCACGATGGATTTGGAAGCTGAGTCATCTGTAAGACTGACAGAGAACCCTCTTCTCCACCCTAGTTTCCCCAAAGCAGAAACCCAAAGAGCAGCAGTGAGCAGAGGTGTGAAGAAGATCCCCTCTAAACTCCCTTTGGCAAAGCCAAGCACCCTTCTGACCGAGCTGGTTGCCCTCCCTTCCTTAAAGCCAGGTAGTGCCCAGAGCAAAAGAAAGTGCTGGAATTTCTCCCAAGAGTCTCTTTCTGTAGGTACACCCCAATTTCTCAGGCAGGGTCAAGGTTTGGCCAAGCTCGCTTGATCCTGGTTCAAGAACAGAAGAGAGCTCAGAGAACATCTAGACCAGCCCCTTCATTTTACAGATCCAGAAATCCAGGGAGGACCAGGGAGGTTGTGACCTGCCCAAGGTCACGCAGATAATGAGCCTCCACCAGAATGTTTGAACTGCAAGCAGAGCCTTGCTTTGCTTTTCTAACCATTCCCCCACATACACACCTTTAGCCACAACCCAAACACACCCAGAGCTGGAAGAGCTTGTAATAAGGAAATGGTAGGACAAAGGAGTCTCTCCAGTCTGATAAAATAAAATGTTGGCATGGTTCCTCCATGGACACAAGTCAGCTAGGTGGCTTGGTGGATTGAGAACCAGGCCTAGAGACAGGAGGTCCTGGGTTCAAATCTGACCTTGTACACTTCCTATTTGTGTGACCCTGGGAAAGTCACTTAGCCCCATTGCCTAGCCCTTACCACTCTTCTGTCTTAGTATTGATTCTAAGACAGAAGGTAAGGATTTAAAAATAAAATAATAAAGTAAATCAGCCAAGACAGCTAGATGGCTCAGTGGATAGAGAGACAATCCTAGAGATAGCTGATTGTGGGTTCAAATTTTACCTCAGATACTTCCTAGCTGGTGACCCAGAACAAGTCATTTAACCCCAATTGCCTAGCCCTTATGATTCTTCTGTCATAGAATCAATACTTAGTATGGATTCCAAAACAGAAAAGAGAAATAAAGTAAATTAACTCCTGGGCTTTCTTCATAGAACAGTTGCACTGCAAAGTACCAGCTTAAGGGGATTACTCTGATCTAGGCCCATCTTCCATCTCTATGTGAAATTCTTTCTAGTCAGTCCCCATGCTTTTAATCCACTCTTTTCATTAAGGTGTAACTCAGGATCCATGAATCCTTCCCAGAATCCTTCAGTTAAGAGATTTCTCTTTTGTCAATTTCCTCAGACTTCTTCTTCCCATCTTCTTCTCCTTTGCATCATACTTCTCTGTTCTTCTCAAAGAGGAAAGCTTCTGGAACGCAGGACTGAGCCTTGATTCCACTTTGTTTCCCCAGCTGACAAAGGAAAGAGATGATTCATGGGCGAGTTGCATGGGCATTCCCTTAGTATCCTCCTGATGTCAAGCAGAAAGCGAGAAGGACTCCCAAACCCTTAAGAAGGAAGGTCCATTGTGTTGAACTTCTGGAAGGATGGGGACAAGTGGGCAGCTAGAGAGCCAGGGCTAGATGTCTGTTTCCGTCCTCAAAGACCAAAAGGACATCACTGTGTTGAGTTGTACAGTGTGTCCGATTGTAGCTGATCAGACCAATAAGAGCTACCCCAGGTCAGACACAAATGCCCCTCTGAGCTCTGGGGATGGAGACATCTCTAAACTTGAGCATCTCCCATTTCCTCAGAACCCCTGAGATTCTCCTTTGCTCATAGAGCACAGTGTACCTTCTTTGATGCAGGAACGCCACGTCGGGTGGTTCTGTGCCAGTGTGTCCCATGTCTCACAGTCGATACCAAAGTTCTTCAGAAAAACCTTGAGGGTATCCTTGGGTCATCCTTGTATCGCTTCTTCTGACCTCACTTCGAGTACTTGCCTTTCATGAGTTCTCAGTAAAACAGTCTTGTAGGCAAACATCCAGCATTTGAATAAGTTGGCCAGTCCATCGGAGCTCCATTCACCATAGTGGAGTTTGACTGCTTGGCAGTTCAGCTCAAGAAAGCTCAGTGTCCAGTACCTTATCTGGCCATGTGACCTCTGTTTTCTCTTTTTTTTTACTCTTTCTGCCTTAGTAACAACTCTAAGACAGAAGATGTTAAAATTAATCTTGGAGACTTGACATTTTAAATTCTAGTTACTTCTTAGTAAAGAATGAGCTGTCTACCTAGAAGGTGTCCAAGCTCTGTTCCCCGTCTCTTTGACCCCAGGTGCTCCTTCTGCCTGGCAGCTTCTCAAGTGTGAAGTGGGAGGGGGAGATAGAGAAACAGAGAGAAGGAGAGAGAGAGAGAGAGAGAGAGAGAGAGAGAGAGAGAGAGAGAGAGAGAGAGAGAGAGAGAGAGAGGAATAAAGGAGGGAGGGGAGGAAGAAAGGAGGGACAGAAAGAGAGAAAGGAAGAGAGAGAGAGAGAGAGAGAGAGAGAGAGAGAGAGAGAGAGAGAGAGAGAGAGAAGGAATAAAGGAGGGAGGGGAGGAAGAAAGGAGGGACAGAAAGAGAGAAAGGAAGAGAGAGAGAGAGAGGAGAGAGAGACTGAGAGAGAAGGAATAAAGGAGGGAGGGAAGGAGGGAGGGGGGAAGAAAGGAGGGACAGAAAGAGAGAAAGGAAGAGAGAGAGAGAGAGAGAGAGAGAGAGAGAGAGAGAGAGAGAGAGAGAGAGAGAGAGGCAGAGAGAGGAGCACTGATTCTGCAAGGAAAAAATAACAGAGACTCCTGCTTGTCCCACTGGTCTTTTAAACCTAGTTTCAATCTTTCCTAAGATTTTCTAACTGACCAGAATTCTACTTCAGTCCCTGACTTAGCAGACATCACATACTTCTGCTGATCAGAAACTGCACTTCCATACTGGCAAATTAAAACACGTGATTCAATGGCACTTATCTATGAGGTGAGGGTCCCCTAGATATTTAATTTGCCCAATGGGCAAGGGCTAGGCAAAGGGGGTTATGCGACTTGCCCAGGGTCACAAAACTGGGAAGTATCTGAGGCCACATTTGAATACAGGTCCTCCCATCTCCATGCCTGGTGCTCTATCCACTGAACCACCCAGCTGCCCTGACCACTACTTTCTTGGTGTTGTCAGGTCAAAATTAGTACAAAACAGAGAATTGATCCCTACTCTATTGCACCTCAGCTTTATATATGTTTGTTTGCATGTGGTCTCCTCTATTAGATTGTACTCTCCTGGAGGGAAAGAATTGCCTTTTGCTTCTTTTTGTATCCCCAACACTTAGTAGAGTGCCTGGCACATAGTAGGTACCTAATAAATGCTTATTGATTGATTGATTGATTGATTATAGGTATGTGAAAGACAATGTTTGGATGGCCTTTTTAAATGTTTATTTTCCTAATTATACAGAATAACAATTTTCAATTTATATTTTCCAAACTTATAAAGTCCACATTGTCTCCCTCCTTCCATTCCTTCCCCCTTCTCAGAGATGGTAAGCAACATGATCTGAGATGTATATGTATTATTATGCAAAACATACTTCCATATTGGTCATAGTTGTAAGAGAATCCTCATATAAAACCAAAACCCCCAAATAAAAACACAAATAAACTAAAGTGAAAAATACTGTAGTGTGCTTTGTTCTGCATTCCAACTCCCACAGCTCTTTTGATAGCATTGTCATAAGTCCTTCAGAACTGTCCTGGATCATTGTACTGCTGAGAAAAGCTAAGTCTTTCACAGTTGGCTATCAAACAATTTTGCTTTACTATGTACAAAGTTCACCTGGTTCTGCTTATTTCACTCCGCATCAGTTCATGGAGGTCTTTCTGAAGTCATCCAGTTCATCATTCCTTACAGTATGATAGTATTCCATCACCATCATATGCCACAATTTGTTCAGCCATTCCCCAATTGAGGGACATCCCTTTAGTTTCCAATTCTTAGCCACCACAAAAGGAGCAGCTATAAATATTTTTGTACAAGCAGGTCCTTTCCCTCCCTTCTTCTGCCTTTTTTAGAATCTCTTTGGGATACAGACCTAGTAGTGATATTACAAGATCAAAAGATATGCACAGTTTTATAGCCTGTTGGGCACATTTCTAAATTGCCTTCTAGAATCCTTGGATCAGTTTACAACTCCATCAATTTTGTCACATCCCCTCCAACATTTATCATTTATCTCTACTGTCATATTGGCCAATCTGAGAGGTGTGAGGTGGTCCCTTAGAGTTGTTTTAATTTGCATTTCTCTAATCAAGAGGGATTTAGAACGTTTAATATGATTATTGAATTTGATTTCTTCCTCTGAAACTGCTTATTCATATCCTTTGTCCTTCTGTCAATTGGGGAAGGGGTTTGGAGAGTCTGTGGATTGCCATGTACAAGAAACAGGATCATATCATAGTGTAGATTTTTTTTAAAAAGAGTGAAGTGTAAGAGGACTGCAAAGATAGCAGAAGCCCAGGTGGTGACGGGTTTTAAATACCAAGTGGTATTTAAAAATCAAATTTATATTTGATTCCAGTGGTAATAGAGAGCCACTGGCACTTCTTGTGTCAGAGAGATGACACGGGCTTTGAGAAAATCACATCAGCAGCTATCAAGAGGATGGATGGGATTGTAGAAAAGATTTGAGGGAAAACCAATTCAAAAGCTACTAAAATAGTCCCGATGAGAGGTGATGGAGGCCAGAACAAGAGTAGGAGATAACTATGAGAGTGGAGAGAAGAAGGGAATTAAGAGAGATGTTATGAGAAAAGCAATGATGTTGATTGGATATGGGAAGTCAGTGAGAGTGAGGAGTGGAAGACATCACCTGGTTGCGAACCTGGGAAACTAAAAGCATGGTGGTACCCTTCATAGAAACAGGAAAACCTGTAAGCAGGGTGGGATTAGGGGGGGAATAGAGTTGTTTTGGACATGCTGAGTTTGAGATGTCTATGAGATATCCAATTTGGAATGTCACTGGTTCTATCATGCCTGACTCTCCATGACCTGTAGGGAAGCCAGTACTGTCCTTGAGGTTTTCTTGGCAAAGATACTAGAGTGGTTTGCCATTTCCTTCTCGAGTAGATTAAGGTAAACAGAGGTTAAGTGACTTGCCCAAGGCCACATAGTAAATTTCCAGAAGTCAAATTTGAACTCAGGTCTTCCTGACTAAAAATTCAATGTTCTATACACTGGACCATCTAGCTACTTCCAGAGACAGAGAACATGGGTTCAAATTTCAGCTCTGATGCTCATTTTCTGCTTTACTTTGGGCAACCTACAGCTTCCTTGGGTCCTCAATTTCTCATCTATAAAATGAAGGAGATGGCAGAACCAAAAGTTGGAGGAACTGGATTCAAATCTGCCTTCAGATTCTGCCTAGCTATGTGATCCTGGGCAAGTCACTTTGCCTAGCCCTCACTGTTCTTCTGCCCTGGAATTGACACTTAGTATTGATTTTAAGATAGAAGATTAAGGGTTTGTTTGTTTGTTTTAATGAAGACTATGGGCCCCAAGGTCCATTCCAGCGCTACCTCTCCTTGCCTTTATTTTGCAAAAGAGGAAACAGAAGCTCAGAGAAATAAAGGGACTTGTTCAAGTTCATTTCACAAGTAAATGATGGCAGAGTTGGCTGTGTCTCTCAACTCTGAGCATAATGCCATATTTCTTTTAATTTTATTTTAAAAATTTTCCCATGTTCACATGATTCATGTTGTCTCCCTCCCCTCTTTCCTCCTGTCCCAGAGTTGGCAAGCATTTCCACTGGGTTATACATATATTATCACTCAAAATCTATTTCCTTATTATTCATTTTTAATAGTCATCTTTAAAAAACAAAACCCCAAATCATGTACCCATATAAACAAGTCATATATCATAGGTTTTCCTCTGGATGTCTACTCCCACTTAGTCTTTCTCTAAATGTGGACAGCGTTCTTTGTAATAAGCCCCTCAGAATTGCCCTGGATCATTGTATTGCTGCTAGTAGCAAAGTCTCTCCCATTTGATCATCCCACAATATTTCAGTTACTGAGTACAATGTCCTCCTGGTTCTGCTTATTTCACTCCACATCAGTTCATGTAGATCTTTCCAATTCTTACAGAAATCCTGATGCCATGTTTCTTAAAGGAAGAGTTTTAAGTTCATCTAATAAGAAAGTGGGATGGTCACTCTTATAGCATCTTCTCCTGATTGGTGAGTTCCTCCTTGAACCTCCATTCAAAGCCAGACCACTGGAGAGACCAGCCTATGATGCCTCAGAGGATCTCTAACTTTCCAGTTCTTCTTCTACCTACTCCCATTCCTTTTAACTCTCACTTGTATGTGCTGGCTCCCTCCCCTAGAATGTAAGCTCCTTGAAGACAAAGACTTTCTTTTTGTTTCTATTTATATCCCAGAGATTAACACAGTGCTAGGCAGATGACCTTTGCTTAACAATTGCTCTTTGTCTATCTATCTATCCTTCATGTAACAACCATGTATTCTATCCATACATCCATCCTTCCTTTTATCTATCTACCATCTGTCATCTATCCATCTATCTCTTCATCCATCATCCATCTTTATATCTATCCATCCATCTCTTTTTCTAACTATCCATATATCTATTTATCTTTCTATCTAGCCATCCACTTTTCTATCTTTCTATCTATCTATCCACCATCTAGCCTTCTAATGATACCCCTAGTCATTGTGCTCTCTGGCACCAAATGACTATTATTTCCTCTGTATATATCTGTTTCCACAAAGGCCAACTTGGTGCAAAGAGTTGGCTTTAGGGACTTGAGGAGAGTTGATCTTCTGACATATACTGGTGATACGACACTGGGCAAGGGGCTTAATTTCTCGGCACTTCCCAGGTATCCTGGAAGGCTATATGTTCCAGAGAAGGTATCAGCCTGCATTAGTGGAAGGAGTTTCCTCACCTGGAACTCATCATGAAATCACAGGGGAAAAAATGGAATTTTCAATTTCTTCATCTGTCAAATGAGCTGGAAAGAGAAATGGCAAACCACTACAGGATCCTGGCCAAGAAAACCCCAGATGGGGTCACATAAAGAGTTGGATGTGATGGAACAAAAGTAAAAAAGTAGGGGGGATGATGAAGATGCTTCAGGGCACTGATTGCCTTCATATTTTTGTCCCCAGATACCCAGGAAGAGTCTGGGAAGTATGGCTTGATTGGTCTTCATAAGTGAAGGCAGAATCCCAAACTGAAGCAGCCACCTCGGAAACAGGAAGAGGCTAGATCCCTCCCCCATCACCTGTCCAGAAGTGACCCACCTCAGAGCTGAATTGCTGAAGGAATCAAAGAGCAGAGGATTCTGCTGCTACTAGAAGAAGAAATGTTGCCATAGTAGAATGACCTGCCTGAGGCACCCCAGCAGGACTGAGCTTGGTGAGAAGCCAGCTTCTCAGCTGAATGACCGGCTTAGCCCATTCTAACATCAGATGAGCCTGTCTGAGATGCCAGGCCCTCTGGGCAGTGGCAATCCTCATCTAGTGTGGAAGTTAGACCCACAAAACCCTCCCAAGAAAGAAATGGCATCAGAGCCCTGCCGCTAGTGGAGCTGTGAGTTGCTTTGACAATGTGGGTGCCTTACAGCTCTTGTACTTCAAGCTTATGCCTCCTCTTCCTCCTCAGGAACTCTAGATGTATTCAGGGAATGGTGTGCACCAGCTTTGGGAGAGAAAGGCTTTGTAGCTATTTTTGACATTTGAGTAAATGTCTTTGCTAAAGAATTAAATTAATATCCTAGTTACGGGGAAGCACACCATTAGGAGCCTGTGTGATGATGTTAGGAACGGAGCGACTGGCTCACAGGGTTAACCCTAGAACCCTGAAAGCAGTAGGAGCCACTTCTCTGGAGACCAGTCTGTAAGTGTTCATTTTTGATTGGGGGAGTAAAGCTAGAGGGGCTCTGTCTCCAGCTCTACCATTATCCCTGTCTCTGGCTCTATCACTATCTCTCTCTTTATCTGTCTCTGTCTCTCTCTCTGTCTAGTTCTATCACTTTTTCTGTCTCTGTCTATCTCTATTACTGTCTCTGTCTCTTTTCTCAATCTGTCACTATCTCTATCTCTGCCTCTATCTTTCTCTGCCTTTAGCTCTATTACTGTTTCTATTTTTCTATCTCTCTTTGTCACTGTCCCCCTGTCTGTCTCAGTCTTTGTCACTGTCTCTATTATGTCTCTATCTCAATTTCTTTCTCTATCTTTGTCACTGACCCTATATCATTCTCTACTTCTGTCTCTGTCTCTATCCATCTATGTCTCTGCCGTTAGCTCTATCACTATTTCTTTCTCTATTACTCTCTCTGTCTTGATCTCAATCTCTGTTACTCTCTCTATCATTGTATCTCTCTAGTGCTTTCTTTGTCTCCATCTCTATTACTGTCAGTCTCTTTTCTCTTTCTCTGCCTTTAGCTCTATCACTATTTCTGTCTCTCTGTTTCTATCTTTGTCACTGACTTTGTCTCATTCTCTGTCTCTAGCCCTGTCTCTCTCTATCCATCTCTGTCTCTGCCTTTAGCTCTATCACTATTTCTCTTTCTATATCTCTGTCACTATCAGTGTATCTCTCTAGTGCTTTCTTTGTCTCCATCTCTATTACTGTAGGGCAGGCAATGTTTGGGACACCTTTTCTAGTCCCCTCCCTTGATTAGGGTGAGCAGTGCTGTCCTAGAGAGGGCTGCTCAGTCGCCCAGGATGCTGCCGAACGTCCCTGCTGCCCACAGGGCCAAGCGACCACTGGTCCGTGGGCCGCCTACGTGCAGGATCGTGACTACAACTGCCAGTGGTCACCTCCACCTGTTGCGTCGTCATTCCCCCATCGCCACAGGTCTTGAAGAGGGTGGACGGGGTTAGGATAGATGAGTGTGCACAAAGATACTTGTGTGTGAAGGAGATGTAAGTGGAAAAGCCGATGCACAGAGACAGTCCCACTCTCTCAGCGTTAGAAGCCTGGGTCCAGTGGCACGAAAAAATTGTTACATCTGGAGACTTCCTCAGCTGCATTGGATGGCCATGTTGTCCTTTGTGCTCCAACACGCCCTGAACACTCCACAGTGCTTCGCTGCGTCGCCCTCTCAGCCGTTGAACCTTCTTATTGGTTTCTTCCGTCTGTTCAGCCGAAGCAGTCTTCACATGCTGGGTGAGCAAAGCCCTGGTTCACCAGGGGTCGACGACCCAATGGCTACCCTCACAAGGTTTAGCCGGCCTGTCGAAGCCGTTGCCCAGGGTGTGGCCGCTGCCACATGCTAGCAGCTACTGGGAGCCACAAGTGAGAGCTGAGTGTCAGGTGGGAGTCAGAGGCTGGAGAGCTGCCCTAGGAGGGCACGACAAGCCCTCCATACCAGAGATATTACCCCTCCCTGAGCACCCCATACACCCCAAACATTGCCTGCCCTACAAACACCTGGTCAGCACACTGCGGCTGGTGGGTCATCCCCTTTAAGAGGTCGAAATAAAAGAAAAAATACAAAGAAACTCCTACTAGGAGCATGGAACATCAGGACATTACTTGATAGGGAGAATACCCCAAGACCTGAGAGAAGAACAGCTCTAATCGGTAAAGAACTGGCGCGATATAACATCGACATCGCAGCCTTAAGCGAAACACGCTTACCAGAAGAGGGATCACTCAGCGAACCCACCACTGGATACACCTTCTTCTGGAAAGGTAGAGCCTCAAATGAAGGCAGAATCCACGGTGTTGGCCTGGCCATCAAGACCAGTTTGCTCAAACAGCTACCAGACTTGCCTGTGGGCATCAGCGAGAGGCTCATGAAGATCCTTTTGCCTCTCAGCAAAGACCAGTATGCCACAATCATCAGCGCATATGCCCCAACACTGACCAGCACAAAGGAGACCATCGAGCAGTTCTACTCTGACCTGAGTGCCATCCTGCACTCAGTGCCCACAAATGACAAGCTGATACTACTGGGAGACTTCAACGCGTGCGTTGGCCAGGACCATGAAAGATGGAAAGGAGTGCTCGGCAAACACGGCGTGGGCAAAATGAACAACAATGGCCTACTGCTACTCAGCAAATGCTCAGAGTTTGAACTCACCATCATGAACACTGTGTTCAGAATGGGGACCAATACAAAACAACGTGGATGCACCCAAGATCAAAACAGTGGCATCTCATTGACTACATCATTGTATGCCGGCGAGACATCTAGGATGTAAAGATCACCAGAGCCATGAGAGGAGTTGAATGCTGGACAGACCACTGATTGGTTAGAGCGACTCTTCAAATGCGAATTGCGCCTCGCCATCCAAAACATGCCCAGACAGTTCGCGCATTTTACAACATGAGTCGTCTTAGAGATCCATCTTATTTGCAAACATTCCAGTCCTGCCTGGACAACAAGCTGTCTGCCAAGGGACCACTCACTGGAAGCTCAACCAAGAAATGGAACCAGTTCAGAGACACGGTGAAGGAAACATCAAAGGCAGTCCTAGGCCCAAAACAACGCAACCACCAGGACTGGTTTGATGAGAACAACACTGCTATTGAAGACCTATTGAGCAAGAAGAACAAAGCCTTTATGGAGTGGCAAAATAACCCAAACTCTGCTCCTAAAAAGGACAGATTCAAGTCTCTCCAAGCCACGGTGCAGCGTGAGATCAGGAAGATGCAAGACCGATGGTAGGGAAAAAAAAGGCAGAAGAAATCCAGCGGTTTGCTGATATGAAAAACTACAAACAATTTTTCAGTGCCCTCAAGACTTTCTATGGGCCATCAAAACCCACCACCACTCCCTTGCTATCCTCTGACGGTGACACTCTCATAAGAGATAAAAAAGGCATCAGCAACATGTGGAAAGAACACTTCAGTCAGCTTCTCAACCGACCCTCTTCAGTCGACCAAAGCGCCCTTGACCAGATCCCCCAAAACCACTCAATTGAACAACTTGATGTCCCTCCTTCAATAGAGGAAGTCCAAAAAGCCATCAAACAAATGAGTGCAGGCAAGGCACCCGGTAAAGACGGGATCCCAACCGAGGTGTATAAGGCCTTAAATGGAAAGGCGCTCCAGGCATTCCACATAGTGCTGACCAGCATATGGGAAGAGGAAGACATGCCCCAAGAACTCAGAGATGCCCCCATCATAGCCCTATACAAGAACAAAGGCTCATGAGCAGCCTGTGACAACTACAGAGGCATCTCACTACTCTCCACTGCCGGAAAGATCCTTGCCCGTGTTATACTCAACAGACTCCTGTCATCTGTTTCAGAGCAGAACCTTCCTGAATCACAATGTGGCTTCCGACCAGATCACAGCACCATCGACATGGTCTTCATGGTGAGGCAAATGCAGGAAAAATGCCTTGAGCAGAACCTGAGTCTCTACATTGTCTTCATAGACCTGACAAAGGCGTTCGACACAGTGAACAGGGACGCATTGTAGGTGATTCTTAGCAAGCTCGGTTGCCCAGCAAAATTTGTCAAACTGATCCAGCTCTTTCATGTCGACATGACAGGGGAAGTCCTATCTGGTGGAGAGACTTCCAATCACTTCAACATCTCCAATGGCGTGAAACAAGGCTGTGTCCTTGCTCCAGTACTATTCAACTTATTTTTCACCCAAGTATTACGACATGCTGTGATGGATCTAGACCTGGGCATCTACATCAAATACCGACTGGATGGCTCACTATTTGACCTTTGCCGCCTGACTGCAAAAACAAAGACAACAGAGAGACTCATCCTGGAAGCTCTCTTCACAGATGACTGTGCTCTCATGGCCCACCAAGAAAATCATCTCCAAACCATTGTGGACAGGTTCTCCACCGCAACAAAACTGTTTGGCCTGACTATCAGCCTCAGCAAAACAGAGGTGCTGTTCCAACCTGCACCAGGGAGGCCAACGAACCAGCCGTGCATTACAAGCGACGGCATACAGCTTTCTAACGTCAACACTCTCAAGTACCTGGGCAGCACCATCGCCATCGCCATAGGGACCATCGGGTCCCTAGACCACGAGATTAATGCCAGGATCCAAAAGGCCAGCCAGGCACTCAGGCGGCTGTACTCCAAAGTCCTCCAACACAGAGGTGTAAGCACTGCAATGAAGCTCAAAGTGTATAACGCAGTGGTCCTCAGCTCGCTCCTGTACAGTTGTGAAACATGGACACTGTACCGGAAGCACATGAAACAGCTGGAGCAATTCCACCAACGCTCTCTCCAGTCAATCATGGGGATCCAATGGCAGGACCGAATCACCAATCAGGAAGTCCTCGACAGAGCCAACTCCACCAGCATCGAAGTCCTGGTCCTCCAAACCCAGCTACGATGGTCTGGACACATCATCCGCATGGACCCACAGCGAATACCAAGACAGGTATTCCATGGTGAACTGTCAGCTGGACTCAGGAAACAAGGCCGACCAAATAAAAGATTCAAGGATCAGCTAAAGTCCAACTTGAAGTGGGCTGGCATCACACCAAAGCAACTAGAACTCGTTGCCTCTGACAGAAGCAGCTGGTGAACCCACATTAACCATACTGCCGCCACCTTTGAAGATGAGCGACGTCGATGTCTTGCCGCTGCGCGTGAACGCCGACACCAGGCCACAACCGCACCTCCCGTAACAACTGGCGTCCCAGGCCCCATGTGCCACAAACTGTGCGCCTCAGCCTTTGGACTCCAAAGCCACAGGAGGGTACACCGCAGATGAAACTGCACAAAGACAATCGTCATTCTCGGTCACCGAGAGACTACTATATATTACTGTCACTGTCTCTTATCTTTCTCTGCCTTTAGCTCCATCACTATTTCTGTCTCTCTCTGCCTCTATCTCTTTATCTTTTTCTATCTCTAGTTCTGTCTTTTTCTCGATCCATCTCTGTGTCTAGTTCTATCACTATTTCTGTCTCTCTTTCTTTGTCTCTATCTCTACCTCTGTTAATGTCTCTGTCCTGATCTCAATCTGAGTCTCTTTCTCTATCTCTATTTTGGTCTTTGTCTTTATCCATCTTTCCATCTGTCTGTCTTTCCTGCATTTCCCTTTCTTACATGTTGTGTTCTTTCAGTAGAATGGCAACTACTTGAGGGCAGGGATTCATTTTTGTGTCTAGTCCCAGCCCATAGCACAGAGCTTTGCATATAGTAAGTACTCAAAAAACATTTATTGAATGGAACTGTTATTTGTAAGAGTCCTGGATCTTGGTTAAAAGACATGAATTCAGGGACCATCTAGGCTTAGTGGCCAGAGAGCTAGGCCTAGAGACAGGAGGTCCTGTGTTCCAATCTGCCTCAGACCCTTCTCTGTGTGACCCTGGGCAAGTCACTTAATCCCCCATTGCCTAGCCCTTATGACTCTTCTACCTTGGAAACAATACTCAGTATTGATTCTAAGACAGATAAGGGGTTTACAAAATAAAATTAAAAAGACATGATTTTGAGTTCTGGCTCTTCTACTGATTAGCTAGGAGATCTTGGTAAGTCTCTTCACCTTGCTGGGCCTCTGTTTTCTCCCCTGTAAAATGGGGGCAGTACTAATACTTCACATTTCTGTAACACTTTAAGGTTTACCAAGGGCTTCCTCCTTCAGGAAAAGTCTGCAAAGCAAGCAATAAAAACATGCTTATCCTCATTTTTTCAGGAAAGGAAAGTGAGGTCTTGAGGGTTTTATCAACTTGCTTACAGCCACAGTTATTAGGAGTACCAGGTGGAGTTCCCTGAAATAATAAATTTCGATAAGGAGTCCAGTGCCCCATCCTACCCAGGATGACCAATCCCTGTCCCAGCTACAGCCCTGACAGGTGAGGCTATTTATACCCCAACAGAGTGGTGCAGACAGTCACTCTTGCCAAAGTCACCCTGATGAGATAAGCATGATCTTGTCTAGAAACCTGGGGGAGGCAGGGAATCGGGGTACAGTCTATTTAAGTGGAAACACAACATGGGTAGGAGAAGTCACAAAGACTCAGCAATTGATCACAGTCCCAGCAAAGAGACCAGGGTCTCCATCCTAGAGCAGGCTGGGAAAGCATCATTCTGGACCGATTCAACCCACTACACTTTGTGGCAAGCATGTCTAGGAGGCCAAAGCCCTCCCCACCGACTGGTTAAAAAGAATCTGCTTAGACAGCTTCTTCTGGTGGCTCAGTTGGATTGAAAGCCAAGCCTAGAGATAAGAGGTCCTGAGTTCAAATTTGACCTCAGATACTTCCTAGCTGTGTGACTCTGGGTAAGTCACTTAATAACTCTGATTGCCTAGCCCTTACCACTCTTCTGCCTTGGAACCAATACACAGTATTAATTCTAAGACAAAAAGTAAAGGTATTTTTGATGCATTTTGATTACAAAAAAATAATAACATTCTTTAAAAAATACAGTTTTTTCATTTTAAACAGGAATTAAAAGAAAGATCACTGGACTTCCTAATTTGTCTCCTTCTGACCTATATTGCTCCACAGTCTTGGGCCCCATTCCGCTGACTCTCACAGTCAGTCAATATTTATTAAGCATCTACTATGTGCCAGGCACTATGCTAAGCACAAGGGCTAGAAAAAGAAGCAAAAGATGGGGCCTGAACTCAAGGAACTTTCAGTCTAACAGGAGAGACAATTCTTTCCTTCAAAGGTTATCCTTGTGCTTGTTCTTTGGCATTCTGAATACACTCATCACCCAGCCCCTGATTTATCCAGTCTGACAGCTTCTGAGTGACATCAGGTCTTCGGTCTCATGGTTCAAGTGCTTTTCCCATTACCCCATAGTGCCTTAGTCCTAGAACCACAGTACCTTGGCTAAGCAGTTAGGTGGTGCAGTGGACAGAGCATCAGGCTTGGAGTCAGGCGTATCAGACACTTCCTAGCTATGTGCCCCTGGGCAAGTCACTTTACCCTGTTTGCCTCAGTTTCTTCATTGGGAAAATAAACTGGAGAAAGAAATGGCAAATCACTCCAGTATCTTTACCAAGAAAACCCAGATGGGTTCATGAAGAGTTGGACACAAAAGAAAAACAACACCATTGCTGTTCCTAAGCCCTGAAAAGCCCAAAGTATTCCAGTCATCATCAGTATAAATAGAGAGATTATGAACCCTAGCTCTCTGTCCTTCCCTCCCACACATATCTTCTGTCCATTACACATTCCTAGGAGGTGACAAAGGGGAAAATTGGACTCTCTGGATAGTTTCTTTTTAGTATTTTTCCAGTTGTATGTAAAAGCAAATTTTAGCGTTCGTGTTTTACAATTTTGAGGTCCAAATTTTCTCCCTCCCTCCCTTCCTCTCCTCCCTGCTTGTTGAGAAGGCAAGCAGTTTGATAAAGGTAGATGGGTGGTAGAACAGGAGATCTTAACCCCCTCTGGTGGTCTGGGGAACCTATGGAACCCTTCTCAGAATAACTTTTTTAAATAAGTAAAGGAAATGCTCAGTCTCAGTTAGTGATGAATGGAAATAAAGATGGCTTTTTTTTCCCTAAACAAATTCACCAACTCTTTGATATCTATCTATCAGGGGGCCCCTGGAGGGTCACTCAGTCCATGAGTGCCAGATTAAGAATTGCTGGATAAAGGGGGCAGCTGGGTAGCTCAGTGAATTGAGAGTCAGGCCCAGAGATGGGAGGTCCTGGGTTCAAATCTGGCCTCAGACACTTCCCAGCTGTGTGATCTTGGGCAAGTCACTTGACCCCCATTGATTAGCCCTTACCACTCTTCTGCCTTGGAACCAATACACAGTATTGACTCTAAGATGGAAAGTACAGGCTTAAAAAAAAGAAAAAAGAATTGCTGGATGAATGGAAACTCAGCCAGAGATGAGAATCAGCCGCAGAAGGATGATTCCAACATTTAGACCTTGAGAAATTGGCTCATTGGGTAACTATCTCATCTGAATGTCAATATCACTTTATCTAAAATCTTTTTCTGCATTGGGGAAAAAGTTTCTCACAAGGAGTTTATTCCAGTGAGGAAATCACAGATCAAGTTAAAATTTTAAATTGAATTAAAAAATAGAACCTAATCTTTGAGACCAACTTCATTTCCTTTTCTGCTAGGGAAACCAGACTGCTAGATTAGGAAAATGCAATGGATAGAGTTCAACATGGACCAATCCTGTGTTTTGGTTCTGTGAGGGTCAGAACGCAAAGGGTTAAAATTAAAGGGTTGGACTAAATTATTTAAGAGTGTGGTTGCCAAGAAATATTGCTCAATTCCAAATGATTTTTTATCGTAATTTATTTACAAAAGGAAAAAGAATGAAAGTAAGAAAATCAGAGTAGATATTTACTCCAGTCTACTTTGAATCAATGTAAAAATTAAAATTAATATACAATAAAAATTAACATACAATAACTTCTGTGATATTTATTGAGGAAGAAGATGGGGAATTGGAAAAACAGGGGATAAGGAAGGTTTGTAGCAGTGTATGAAGGAGTTGAGGAGAGAGAGGGAATATTGCTCAGTGAGGCAAAGGAGAGAGATGCCCCCTGCTGAGAGGAAGCAGCAGGGGTCCTAAAAGGACTGTTTGTCATTGAATGACTGAACTGATGTTCAGCTCCCTCTATGCCCCAGAAAAGATAGTCCACTTATCTAATTGCAAATTCAAATAAGATAAAGTTTAATAACCAGTTTGGATTGGAGAAATATCAGGAAAGAGGGGCGAGGGATGTCCCTAAATAAGGTTGGAGTTTTTTCTCAGCTTCAGAGCTGAGGCCAGGCCTCATAGGCTGGTGGAGGGTTTCTCCCACTCCTGTCTACTCTATATCTGTCCTAGCTTTGTCAAATTCAGAATCTTAGCAGTAGGCAGAAAGCAACAAGAAAGTTTGACCTTCAGAGCTGATTGGGCCAGCTCTTTGGGCTGAACCAAGTAGAGGCACTCCACTCCAGACTGGGCTCAACAAGCTTCTCACACCTCCAACACCAGGAAGGAAGAGACTTTACTGGGAGCTTCCCAGCAGTCAGGAATGGAAAAGAATCCCATTCCCTGAAGCCTTTGACATTAGGAACAAAACTACTCTTCTCTATCCTGGCCCAAGTGACCCCTGGTTCTCTGGCCCCGCCATGGGCCCCAGAGGATGTTGTGGGGGATCATGGCTCAGGGTCTCTTGGCTGCCCAGGTGTGTAACTAGGGAATCACTTTAAAAGACTGATATATATTAATTTAAGGTCGCCAAGGAATTCAGCTATGTAATTCCTAAATGAAAAACTCAAGTCAACCGTCAGCCTTTCTTGGAGTTTAATTACAATAGGAGCAAGAAAGGAATTAGAGATAGAGAGAGAGAAAAAGGGAGAGAAGGGAATAGGGCTTAAATACCCCTTCTGTTTTAGGCTGGGCCAAAAGGCCCAAGCCCTTAGATAGCTGGGGCAAAGAAAAGAGATCAGTCCCTATCACTCACGTGACCAAAATGGAGAAACAGTCCCAGAGGCCCCCACCTTCAGCTTTCTTCAGCGCAAGCTTCTCAGAGTCCACCGCAATCACCCTGACCAAAACTCCTCCACCTCCCTGGAGTCTTCAGCCCCGCTATCTTTAAGGAAAACCATCCAAGTTCATCCCCTCAGTTCTCCCATCTACCAATCACTCTTCATCAATTTCCCTGTGCCAATGGAGGCTCTAGCTTAACCCAGGACCGCCCAGAGGTTTCTGCTTTTGCACATGTCTGTTGAAGGTTATATTTTCAAATGATTAAATCTTTACTCCTTTGCTACAGCCCTTTCTAAATCCTGTTAACTTGAGTATGGTAGAGATTGGAATAATTAAATTTTGATCTAGGCTGCAGCCCTTACTCAATCCTATTAGGACTGAATAGGGTGGAGTATCTCCATTGTATCAATTCTAAAATCAATCAAGACTCAAAGAAATTCCTGTTCTATGCTTAAGCATAGGTCAAAGTCCTTTCCATTGTTCAGCAAAAGGTTTCTGTCCTAAAGTAATCTTAAGAAGGGAAGAGAAGGAACCTCCCATGCCAATGGGGTTCCCATTCCAATAGACTATCAGTAAGAAATTTTCCAAGTATGAAATATCCCAATGGTGAAATTTCCAACATTTATAAGTCTAAGGAAATTTGAGGTTTACAATCCCCCTTGATGATCATTGGGAGACTAGTCTCCCCATTGATCATTTAACATAATCATTTTGTAGTTCTAAATTCACTTCTAACTAAAGATATACACAATATTCAATTTTCTAGGAGAAATTAGAATAGTGAGAGAGGAAATAGAAAAGAAAAGAAAGCAAAACCAATGTTTGCTAGGCGCATTGACAGAAAGCCAAATTAAGGGCAGTCCCTTTTGGCATAAATGTGTACAGTTATAATAAAATTTCAATCAAAAGTTCAGTCCAATCAACCACATCCAAAGTTCATTCTTGATCTTCTTGATGAAGTGTAGGTTTTCGGCATCTTTCTGCAACAGTTCATTCTCTGGATATAAAAGTTTCAAGCTTCTTTCTTGAAGATCTTTTCTCGAACAAAATCAAAATCTTTGAAATTTTTTATAACAGTAAAGTCTTGGATTTTTATAAAAATAAAATCTCAAACAAAAAAAAATTCAAAAATTCTTAGATTTTAAATTAAAAAAAACAATCCCCCCTGAAGTAAGTATTTAAAAAAAATATATCAAGTTTAGCTCAGAATGCAATGTTCAGTTATGGGGGTATATGTGTCAATTATCAAAAGAATAGAAAAATAATCAAAAACATAAGAAAAATTCAAAATAGACCTTGTATAGGTCCAGTTTCTATCCCACAAGTATGTAGGACAGAATGCAGTAATATTTCACTTAGCCATTTGTAGCCAAGACTACAGGAAGTTGCCATAATATAAGAAGAAAAGAATTAGAATTCTATTTTGATGGGGAAATGTCATTCCCTTGTCTGATTTTTTCCTCAGGGATATAGGGAGCCAGCATGATAGTCAAGCTTTGTACTTGTTTGAGTATTTCGAAAAGAGTGTAGATACAAGGAAGTCCTACGACTTAAACATAAGTTAAGCGTCGCAACCTCGAGTCTCACTTTAATATTTCTTGTGTGCTCTATTGGCACTACTCAGGTTTAGTCTGTGCTCCTTGTTTTTATCCCTTTTCCTGGAATCAGACACAAACATTAATCACAGTCCTATAATATTTTATCAATAAATGGCAGGTTCCCATAGTTTAAAGCTTTTAGGCATATATTGATATTATAGCAAGAGTATATATATTAACTTGTATTACTGCAGGGAAAAATATTAATATTAATTATGTGTACCTTCAGTACAAAAATGAGAAAAAAATCAAATATTCTGATAAAAAATAAAAGAAAAGAAATAAGAAAAAATAAGAAAAAAATCAGTAATTCAATATATTCTTGAGAAAAAATATCCATTTGTCTATGGATTATTATCTCCAATTCATATGATAAGATAGAGTCATAATTCATATGATAGGATAGAGTCAATCAGTCTCAGCAGAAGATGCTTTCTTCACATGTGAGCAGTGAATCCAAGAGTCTCTTTCTCCAATCTTTATAGATGTTGGAGTAGTTAATAATATTTGGAATGGTCCTTCCCAGGAAGGTTCAGTTGCTCCAGTTCGCTTGAAATTCTTGATATAAACTTTATCTCCTGGGTTCAGGTCATGCAGAGAAAAGTCTAATGGTCCAGCTTGTACTGTAGCTCCGGATTCATGAAGTTCACGTAGTTTGTGCTGTAACTCCTGTATATAGGAAGCAATAGTAATATCTCCCCCTAATAGCGATGTATAAGCCGGGGAGAAAGGCTTAGCCTGTATAGGCGGATGTCCAAAAAGCATCTCAAATGGTGAAATATGTAAGTCTCCTCTAGGCCTGCTTCTAAGATAAAATAGGGCCAGAGGGAGAATTTCAGGCCATTTTAAATGGGTCTCAGTGCATAATTTGCCAATCATAGTCTTAAGTTCTTTATTCATCTTTCCTACTATTTGGAGAGGAGAAAAAAAAACTGAAAAAGGTTAATTAATATCAACAAAATCAATACAATCTAAGAAGAATCATCTTTATTATACTGGGAAGTTCCCTGGGCACCCTCCTGAAGGGCACCTCTCTGAGGATCATTAGCACCTCGAGTATTTTTTGGACGAGCGCCATTTCTCATATATTGTTGTTGAGTATTATCATTTTCTTCATTTGGAGAATTGTCATTTTCCCAATTCCTATTTCTATAATTCTGGTTTCTAAAGTTCTTATTTCTATATTCATTATAGTTATTTCCATAGTCATTATTATAATTTCTAGAATTCTGGTTTCTATAACCATTATCATAATTTCTATAGTTATTATTTCTAAAACTATTATTAAACTGTGTATTCCTTCCAAACATCTTAAGAAAGGTTCTACATTCCATCATTTTGTGGCCCTTCTTCTCACAGAAGTGGCAAGTAATGGATTGATAATTGGATTTCTGGAGAGGGGCAATTGTCGTTGGTTCATTATCATGCCCACTTTCTAATTTAGTTATCCTATCTATTAAATATCTTATTTTTTTCTTCATTTCCTCCATGTCATCTTTATTTTCTTCCTCCTTTTCTTCGTTTCCCTTTAAAACATATATAGCTGTTTTTCGCAATTCTTCAAGGTCCATATCTGACCATCTTGGGCATTGTGTTTTAAAATAATTTTTAATTACTTTGCAAGAATTGTTTACAAATATTCTTCTAACTTGTCTTAAACTATTCTCTTTAGTTAAGTCCCAATCTAAGTATCTGTCCCCAAACTCGATAATTCTGTCCATAAATCTGGAGGGTGTTTCGTTTTCCTTTTGCTTAATTTTTTCCAGTTCCATCCACTTATCTGTACTGTCTGCACATTCCTTCATGGCCGTGAGGATGGCCTCTCTACAACGGTATAGTTGTAGATAATCCTCAGGATTATTATAGTCCCATTCGGGATCCTGAGATGGCCAATGTGCTGCATTACGCCCCCGGGTTTTGTTGACATGAGCAATTATTTTATTTTTTTCACGTTCACTTAAAAAAGCCTGTAGTAAGCTCTCAACATCCTTGTAAGACGGATTATACTGAAAAAATATGTCTCCCATCTTTTTTGTTACTAGAAAAGGATCTTGTTCATATGTGGGGATATTTCGTGTAAATTCATTTATTTCTTGGGGAGTAAACGGTATCCTATGTCTTAAAGTCACCCCATCCCCATTCCGTCCTATTTCAGATACTGCTCTTAGAGGAAACAGGCCTCTAGTTGAATTTTGCACCTGTGGGTCAGTTTGACAAGGACAGGTTTCTCTAGGAGGACAAGATCTCCCTTGCATTGGAATTTGGTTTTCTGTAGGAGAAGGAACATGAGAAGCTGGGATTGCAGGGGAAGGGTTTTGGGGATTAAATTCAGACAAGATTTGCACTACACGAGAGAAGCAGTCTGTTAACTGGGCTATAGGGAAGGTGTTTTCCATCTCTATTTCAGGGAAGGAAATTTCCTCATTCAAAGGTTCAGAAACAGGTCTGTTTCTGGTAGAGTGGTTGTTTGCCAATTGATCCTGTAAGAAACTTTTTAGATCTTCTAATTGGGCTTGCATTTTATCCTCAATTTTTCCTATTTTATCTTCCATATTTCCCATTTTATCCTCAATATTTCCTATTTTATTCTCAATATTTCCTATTTTATCCTCAAGTTTTTCTATTTTATTCTCAATATTTCCTATTTTATCCTCAATTTTTTCTATTGTATCCTCAATTTTTTCTATTTTATCCTCAATATTTTCTATTTTATCCTCAATATTTTCTATTTTATCCTCAATATTTTCTATTTTATCCTCATTTTTTTCTATTTTATCCTCAACATTTTCTATTTTATCCTCAATATTTTCTATTTTATCCTCATTTTGTTTTATTTTATCCTCATTTTGTTTTATTTTATCCTCATTTTGTTTTATTTTATCCTCATTTTGTTTTATTTTATCCTCATTTTGTTTTATTTTATCCTCAATATTTTTTATTTTTTCATCTCTAAATATAGTATTGAGGATTACAAAAATGACAGTACCTATTAATATAAAAATTTGGAGGTATCCTTCATTCCTCAATGCCCCTACTTCTTCAGCTGCCATATAATTGTCAAAGAATGTAGTACTCATTTTTATATATATATTTTGTAATTTCACAAAACACGTGGGGAGCAGGGCAAAGCAACAAACTTTCCACAGGATTTTTTTTTTTATGCAGGAAGTTGTTCCTTAAGGGAAAGGATATTTAGAAACAACTCTTCCAGCCAGGACTTTAGAGTCCTGTTGCTGAGATTTAAAACAGCTGTTTTCTGTCTATCAGAGTCACACAGCTGGGAAGTATCTGAGGTCGGATTTGAACCCAGGACCTTCTGTCTCTAGGCCTGGCTCTCAATCCGCTGAGCTACCCAGCTGTCCCTTAAGATTAAAGGGAAGAAAAAGAAAAAACTGCTGATTCCAATTTAACTTAAGGAGAAAAGAGAAAAAGTTTTTTATACTCACGTGTTCTAGCAGCTGTGTCTTTAAGCCAAGTTTTTTGTTAAAAAAAAAAGGACTAAGTGGTGAGACGGTATAGTAAAAAAGGCAAGGAATTTCAAAAGTTATTATTGAGAGGATTCTTTAGACTCCCGTGTGGTCAGCCACAATGTAACAAGGGAATCACTTTAAAAGACTGATATATATTAATTTAAGGTCACCAAGGAATTCAGCTATGTAATTCCTAAATGAAAAACTCAAGTCAGCCGTCAGCCTTTCTTGGAGTTTAATTACAATAGGAGCAAGAAAGGAATTAGAGATAGAGAGAGAGAAAAAGGGAGAGAAGGGAATAGGGCTTAAATACCCCTTCTGTTTAGGCTGGGCCAAAAGGCCCAAGCCCTTAGATAGCTGGGGCAATGAAAGGAGATCAGTCCCTATCACTCACGTGACCAAAATGGAGAAACAGTCCCAGAGGCCCCCACCTTCAGCTTCCTTCAGCACAAGCTTCTCAGAGTCCACCGCAATCACCCCGACCAAAACTCCTCCACCTCCCTGGAGTCTCCAGACCCCCTATCTTTAAGGAAAACCATCCAAGTTCATCCCCTCAGTTCTCCCATCTACCAATCACTCTTCATCAATTTCCCTGTGCCAATGGAGGCTCTAGCTTAACCCAGGACCGCCCAGAGGTTTCTGCTTTTGCACATGTCTGTTGAAGGTTATATTTTCAAATGATTAAATCTTTACTCCTTTGCTACAGCCCTTTCTAAATCCTGTTAACTTGAGTATGGTAGAGATTGGAATAATTAAATTTTGATCTAGGCTACAGCCCTTACTCAATCCTATTAGGACTAAATAGGGTGGAGTATCTCCATTGTATCAATTCTAAAATCAATCAAGACTCAAAGAAATTCCTGTTCTATGCTTAAGCATAGGTCAAAGCCCTTTCCATTGTTCAGCAAAAGGTTTCTGTCCTAAAGTAATCTTAAGAAGGGAAGAGAAGGAACCTCCCATGCCAATGGAGTTCCCATTCCAATAGACTATCAGTAAGAAATTTTCCAAGTATGAAATATCCCAATGGTGAAATTTCCAACATTTATAAGTCTAAGGAAATTTGAGGTTTACAGGTGGCCACCTAACTTCTTTATACCCTTGACTGAAGAATGGTATGCCTCTATCTATCATTCTCCCCATCTCTGCACAGTCCTGTTTCCTTTCCACACTTAAAATATTTATTTTATAAGATTTATTAGTAATCACTAGAAGTAACAAAATAAAGCCACGTGCCCATGGCTAATCTACCTGCTCAAACAGCCTGCTCCACCAATGCCCCAATCCAGGAAGGAAAGAGAGCTAGCCACAGAAGACCACCTTATTTATCTCCTGTCCACATCAGCACATAACGACAGGAAGTCAGTGGGCTCCTGAGAAATGCAGTTTAAAGGCACAAGATTTCCAATTACACACCAAGCAGGGTTTAAGAGGCCCAGCAAAGGGGACCCAGGAGTAAATTAAACAAGGGTTTTAGCCACAAGGCTTCCTCCAAGATGAGGGCCTCTCCAGAGGCTAGTATCACCAGAACAAGCTAAGAAAAGGAGTCAGTCCTTCTTACTTACCCACGTGGTAGTTCAAAGGGAAAATAGGAAGCAGTCCTAGGTCCTTAACCAGAGCTCCTCCAGGGTCAAGTTGAAGGTGAAAGACCTTCAGAACAGGAAGTTCTTGGCATTTTTAAAGACCATTCCTTTTTGTCACTTCCTGTGCCTTCCTTCCATTTAAGTGGACCAATTATAGCTTTCAGCTTTGCTTAGGACTGCCCAGGGGGCAGTCAGTGGGTTCTGATTCATCACCCACTTTCACATACGTGGGTCACAGACCTCCCCCACTTAAGGATAAGTGGGGTATATATGCTTTTGGTGATTAAATCTAAAAATGGGCCTGGGAGAGTTAATCCCATCTTCACAGTTCCAAGGCAGAAGAGCAGTAAAGGCTAGGCAATGGGTTTAAGTGACTTGTCCAGGGTCACCCAGCTAGGAAATAGCTGAGGTCAAATTTGAACCAAGGACCTCCTATCTCTAGTCCTGGCTCCTAACCCACTAAGCCACCCAATTGCCTCACAACCTGGATTTCTTTTTTCTTTTTTTTTTTAACTTTGTTTTCATTGTCATGCAAAATACACTTCTATATTGATCATTGTTGTAAGAGCACACTCATATATAACCAAAACCCCAAAATAAAGCCTTAAATATGCTGATATGGAGGATGACTACAACAGTTCTTTCTCTGGAGATTGAGAGTATTCCCTGTCAGGATTGTCCCAAGTCATTGCATTGCTGAGAATAGCCAAGTTTCAACAGATAATCATTGTCCAATATCACTGTTATTGTGTACAATGTTCTCGCGGTTCTGCTTATTTCCCTCTGCATCAGTTCCTGCAGATCTTTCCAGCTTTTTGTAAAATCATCCTGTTTATCATTTCTTATAGCACAAAAGTATTCCATCACCAACATGTACCTGTCCAGCCATCAATTCCCTAATTGATGAACATTGCATCAACTTCCAATTCTTTACCACTACAAAAAGAGCTGCTCTGAATATTTTTGTACAACGAGGTCCTTTCCTCTTTTTTATTATCTCTTTGGGATACAGGCCCAGTTGTACAACCTGGATTTTAACAACATATTTAAGGAAGTCTCTCCTGTTAGTCTTGAGAACAAGATGGAATGACCTGATCTAGATTCTTTTGCAAAGAGCTGGGTTTGGAACTGATTTAAAGGATGGACTCAAAGAGTAATTATGAATTTGCCTGGACCAGCTAGGTGGCACCATAGTACATAGAGTGCCTGACCTGGAGTCAGGAAGACCCATGTTCTTGAGTTCAAATCTAACCTTGGACATTTATTAGCTAGATGACCCTGGGGCAAGTCACCACCCTGTTTGCCTCAGTTTCCTTATCTATGAAATGAGCTGGAGAAGGAAATGGCAAACCAATCCAGTATCTCTGCCAAGAAAATCCCAAATGGGGTCAGGAAGAATCAGAGACAACTGAACGACTCTGTCTCTACTCTGTTTAATGTGTCAAACCCGCTTATGAGAGAAAGATGGTGGATACAGTGCAGAACATCTGTTGGACAACGTAAATTTGGGAATGTTTTGCTTGTCTATACATTTTTATTAGGTTTGATTAAAATGTTAAATTGTTTTTTAATGTAAATCCTGACTAGTAATAAGGGTCTTTCTTTACAGTTCCCTGTTTTTATCACTAATTTGTATAAAAATATGGAATCTTGTGATGATTAAAATAGTGGAAGACGTAAATTGTGGCAGATAAATCTTCCTATTCAGATCTAAAGATAGCACAAAACCAGGAGGATTAGCCAACACTTTAGAGGACATAGACAAGATTCAAAAGATCTTGACTGGCTAGAACGTAAAGCCTGATATAATGACATAAAATTCAATGGAGTCAAGCATATGGCCTTACTCACCCACCCTTGGGCTCAAAAATTAATTTTACAATTAAAAGATCAATTAATCAAAAAGTATACATTAAATGCCTACTATGTGCTAGAGGGAGGCATCGTTAGAGAGTAGTTCATACAAAAAAGATCTAGGGGTTTTGGTGTAGTACAAGCTTGATATTAATATGGTATGACTTATAGGCCAAAAAGGCAAATACTATCTTGAACTTTATTAGGTAGCTGGTGGTACAATGTATACAGTATCAGGCCTGGGATCAGGAAGACCTGAGTTCAAATATGACCTCAGATACTTCCTGTGTGACCCTGAGCAAGTCACTTTAGGTCAGTTAGTCTCAGGTTCCTCAACCATAAAATGGGGATAAGAGTACCTACCTCTCAGGATTGTTGTGAGGAGTAAATGAAATCATGTTTGCAAAAAATACGTAACATAATATCTGATACATAGTGAGCCAGGTTTTTTCCCCTTTCCTCTTAATTTAAAAGAAAAGTTATATTAGGGTAGATAGGTAGCTCAGTGGAGAGAGAATTGGGCCTGGAATCTGGAGGACCTCAGTTCAAATCTGGCTTCAGAGACTTCCTCACTGTGTGACCCTGGGTAAGTCACTTAACCATAATTGCCTAGCTCTTGTCACTTTTCTGTCTTCAAATGAATACTAAGACAAATGATAAGGATTTTATTTCTTCTTTTACTTTGAAATTCTTATTTAATTTTATTTTAGATGGAGAGGATTTTTAAAAAGAGAGAGAAATGGTATAGTGTCCAGAATAGTGGAGATGATGCATCATCAGCATCTCAAAAAGAGCTCCTCATTTCTCTCTCACAACCACATCTGTGCAAATTTCCCTATTTCTGGTGAGTGCTCCGCCATTTTCCAAATCATTCCGGTCTACAATGATGGAGTCGTTGCTCAGGCTTTCTTCTCCTTCTCCTCTCATATCCAGTTAGTTGCTAAGCTTAGTTCAATCTGGTCAATCCCTTTCTCTATGTTCACATGTTGCTTCTCACCTGAACTGCCATAATAACTTCCTAATTAGTCTCCCTCTTTCCAAATCTTCTCCATTTCTAATCTACCTTCTAGAGTCGACATTCTTCTCCCCAACCCCAGGCAAAATAAACTCTTCTTATACCACAAGTCTGACTACTCCTTTTCTCTGCTCAAAAATCTCCATTAGATCCATTGATATCTAACATAAACTGCAAACTCTTCCTTGGCTCTGCTGTTTATTACCTGTGTGAACTTGGACAAGCCACTTAATATATTTGAACCTCAGTTTCCATATGTGTATGGAGCACATACATTGGAGCTACTCTCTCAACCCCAGACACACTGGAAGACTAAATCCCCAGAGCTCAGCAATATCTTCCTTCCAGAACTTAAGGTATCTTGGAAGTGTGGAGAGCATGTTTTTTAATGCTATAGCTCATGAGCCCCCACCAGTGTGCTTCCTCCTATGATAATTAGGATAATCAGTTGATATAAATTAGTCAGCTAGACTTCACTAGCTCTCAAAGGTACTAAGTAAAGTGATAGCACAAGAGCTTTTGTTACAAAACATTCCCTGCTTCCCCTGAAAATAATTCTGTGATACGTTATCCCATCAGTACAGAGAATCTAGGGGAAAAGTGGGCTCAAGTTTATAGAATGATTATGGCACAAAAGGGTAGCAAACACACTCCTGGAAGTGCTCAATATGTTCTTCTTAGGTATGGTGTACTTTTTCTGTAGGGTTCCTTTTATGGTCTTGAACAAGCCTTTTCTCACTGCATCCACTTTATCCTCCAAGTAGTTAATCTCTTTAATTTTTATTTTTATTTATTATTTTATTGTTTTATTATTTTAATTTATTTTTTATTTTATAATATATTTTATTTATTTATATTTATATATTTTATATTACATATTTTATATTTATAATATTTATAATATTATAATAATATTTTATATATAATAAATAATATATATTATTTTTATAATATAAATATTAAAATAATATTTATAATTTATAATAATATAATAAAATATAATATATTTCTATTATATATTTTATAATATATTTTTATTTATTTTTATTTTTATATATAATAATATAAAAATAATAAATAATAAATAATAATATAAAAATAAAATTATTTATTTATTATTATAAATAAATAAATTTATTTAATTTAATTTTAAAAACTCTTTAATCAGGAAAAAGGAATACGCTTATCATTTGGTCATTGCACAGTCAAACTCTAAATACCATACAAAACCAAAGGCTCTCGTACCCCTGGGAGAAGACCCAGCTAGATGTCAACTCCAAAGAGGAAAGGAAATTGGGGGTCCTTTTATCCTCTGGATAACTAGGTATCACAAACAGATTTGTAAACCTCTTTGTAGTCTATAACTATGGTATTAGGGAATAGTCAGCTGTAACAAATTAAAGGCAAAGGTCAAACTTAGAAGCTGGACTTCCTAATCAAATGTAATGGACTTCTCTGCTAGCAGCAATGCAATGATCCAGGACAATTCGGAGGGACTCATGAGAAAGAACGCTATCCATATTCAGAGGAAGGACTGTGGGAGCAGAAATGCAGAAGAAAAACAGCTGCTTGGTCACATGGTTCGATGGGAATATGATTGGGGATGTAGACTCTAAATGATCACCCTGGTGCAAATATCAATAATAGGGAAATTGGTCTTGATCAAGGGCACATGTAAAATCCAGAGGAATTGCATGTTAGCTATGGGAGGGGGTGGGAGGAGGGGAGGGAAAGAATATGATTTTTGTAATCCTGGAAAAATACTCTAAATTAACTAATTAAATAATATTTTCCAAAGAAAATAGATTAGACATTATTCATTGTGTCATACAATATAACACATCTGTATATGGACATTAAATTCATATCTTCTAAACAACAACAACAAAAAAGAACAAGAACAAGAGAAAGAGAGAGGAAGAGGAAGAGGAAGAGGAAGAGAAAGAGGAAGAGGAAGAGCTGGGCTTCCTGATAGGAAACTTTTACCCAATAGAGAAACCTTTCAAAACAAACAGGTACTTAACTTTCAAACAAAATAGGTGTGCTTAGTACTGGGGTTTCTCAAAGTGCAGAGGTAAACTGAGTCATCCAAAAATCCACATTGACATTATACTAACAGTGATGCCAGCTGCTGCTATCCTAGGAGATGCCCTAAAGACACCTATGAAAAATTCCAGCCTGCTTCTCCGAAGTTCACAGGGTTGGGGATGGGGAAAGTAGAGACTGACATCTGAGCTTCATTCTCTCCTCCCCCAATCAAGCCCTTCCTCCTCAGGGACTTGGCTAAAAGGTTTCCACCTGGCTCTCGGTTCACTTAAATTCTCTGATTCCACACTGGCTTGTTATTTTGTAGACAAGGCACAGTGTGTGACAAAGCCCTTCAGCCAACCTGACCAGATTTGCTGTCACTCCCAAGCCTTGGTAACCTCCAGGAAAGAGGGATAAGTTTCTCTGTTGAAGGGTTTTGTATACATGCTCAGTTCTAGCCCATCGTCCCATTAAAAGGCTTCTCTTTACCACCAGAGGACAGGAAACAGTCACGGAATACTGTTTCAGGCTCCAAAGGTGGGGGGGGGGGGCTTTCATATGGCATTATTATTCTCTTCCAGAACCAGGGCCCCCAGACATGCTCCTGAAGCTGGATCCTCATTGGCCAGGACTCCCATGACATTTAAATCAAAGGGTTAGACTGGATGGCTCCTAGAATTCCTCCCAGCTGTAAAATTTATATCGACCAGCCTATGAGTCTACCATCTGACATTTAAAGCCATTAGGAGACTGACTCCCATCCACCTCTCCAGAATGATTTCCTTCATACATTTTTAAGTACCCACAAAGCTGGCATTCCATCTCTCTGGGCCTTCCCATGTCCTCCCAGGCAGGGGATGCTCTCTCCCTCACTTCTGCCTTGTAGATCTTTACTTAGCATCAAGGATCAGTGCAGGGGCTGATTCCCTAGTAATGGACATGCTCTCCTTGCCCATAGGATGCCAGCCGATTGAGGGAAGGAACTATTTAAGTTTGGGCTCTATAGGCAGTGAGCATGATATTTGTTAGGTCGTATTGTATACAGAATGTTATGATAGAATGTCAGAGCTAAGAGGGCCCTTAGAAAAGAGGACAACAGAGGGTCTTTAGAACAGAGCCTTTCAGAGCTAGAGGGGCCTTAGAATGTGGAATATCAGAGCTGGGAGGGCCCTTAGAACCCAGAATGTCAGAGCTGAAAAGGAGCCTAGAACCCAGGATGTCAGAGCTGGGAGAAGCCTTAGAACACAGAATATCAGAGTTGGGAGAGCCCTTAGAACACAGAATGTCAGAGTTGGGAGGGACCTTAGAACAGAGAATGTCAGAGCTGGGAGACACCTTAGAACAGAGACTGTCAGAGCTGGGAGAGAGCTTAGAACAGAGAATGTCAGAGCTGGGAGAGAGCTTAGAACAGAGAATGTCAGAGCTGGGAGACACCTTAGAACAGAAAAAGTCAGAGCTGGGAGAGACCTTAGAACAGGGAATGTCAGAGCTGGGAGAGAGCTTAGAACAGAGACTGTCAGAGCTGGGAGAGAGCTTAGAACAGAGAATGTCAGAGCTGGGAGAGACCTTAAAACAGAGAATGTCAGAGCTGGGATAGACCTTAGAACAGAGAATGTCAGAGCTGGGAGAGACCTTAAAACAGAGAATGTCAGAGCTGGGATAGACCTTAGAACAGAGAATGTCAGAGCTGGGAGAGACCTTAGAATACAGAATGTCAGAGCTGAGAGAGACCTTAGAACAGGGAATGTCAGAGCTGGGATAGACCTTAGAACAGAGAATGTCAGAGCTGGGATAGACCTTAGAACAGAGAATGTCAGAGCTGGGAGAGACCTTAGAATACAGAATGTCAGAGCTGAGAGAGACCTTAGAATAGAGAATGTCAGAGCTGGGAAAGACCTTAGAACAGAGAATGTCAGAGGTATAAAAGACCTTAAAAGACAGAATATCAGAGATGAGACAGATGTTCGAACACAACATCAGGGCTGAGAGAGTCTTTAGAATAAAGCCTGTCAGAACTAGGAGGGCCTTAGAACCCAGAACAGGGGTAGTGCCTTAGAACAGAGAATGTCAGGTCTGGGAAAGACCTCAGAACACAGAATATCAGCTCTGGGAGAAGCCTGAGAGTATTTCCGTCTAACTTTTTAATTCCATAGCAAAAGAAAGTAATCCCTTTGTCCTTCATCTCATAGGTCATAAACAGCAAAATTGTGATCTTACTCCTTTAAATGTGGGCTGAATTTTGGAACTGACTCACTTATTTGAAGTCCCAGCTGATAAAAGAGACATCATTCTATCAAAACGTGTAATACCAACCCAAACTGAATGCTTGTCAACTCCAGGAGGGGGAAGGAAAGAAGGCAGGGAGACAACTTGAATCATGTAACTTTGGAAAACTTATGTGGAAATTTGTTATTAAAATAAAAAAGAAAAGACAATAAATTAAAAAAAAACACATAATACTATTTTAGAGGAAGAAAATGTAAGGGATTATTATTGATTCGATAGTCATCTGCTAAGCACCTACCAGATAGATGCTAACCACTGTGCTTGCTGGTACATAGACAAAGTTGACAATGAAATAGTCCCTGCCCTCCAGAAGCTCACATTCCACTGAGGGTATAAAACTATGTAGATAGATAATACAAGCAAATTACATGCAGAATAAATACAAAGTACTGGGCAGGGTGGAGGAAACCTAACATCTGGGTGGAGAAGAAAAGACCTCTTGAAAGAAGTGGCACCAGAATTTAACCTTGAAGAAAGCTAAAAGTTCCAAATGGCAGTCAAGGAGGGCGGCAATTCCAAATGTGAGATACAGTCCATGCAAAGGAAGAGTGCTGGGAAGTGAAACATCATCTATTGGTAACATCAAGAAGTCCAGTTTAGAAGCAGAAATATATGATACATGATGGGTAGTAGTGTGAAATGAGCCTGAAAAAAGAGCCTGGAACAAGACTATAAAGGGTTTTCAATACTAAACAGAGGAGTTTGTATTTTATTCTAAAGGCAATAGGGAGCCACTGATGTTTCTTGACCACAGAGAGTGAGAAAGAGGGAAGGAGAGAGGGAGGGAGGGAAGAAGGGAAGGAAGGGGAGAGAGTGAGAGAGAGGAAGGGAGAGCAAGAGAGACAGGAGAGAGATGGACAGACAGACAGACAGGGAGGAAGGGAAGTAATAAGGGAAGAAAGAGAGTGAGAGAGAGGGAAGGAAAGGGACATTCTTTTTTATTTTTTGAAACCTTTACCTTGTGAATCAACACTGTGTATTGGTTTCAAGGCAGAAGAGAGATAAGGACTAGGCATGGGAGTTACATCCAGGGTCTTACTGAAAGTCACACAGATAAGAAGTGTCTGAGGCCAGATTTGAACCCAGAATCTCCCATCTCAAGGGGAGCTAACATTTTAATGGGGGAGACAATATATAAATGGGATCTGGAAAAGGGAAGGGGGCTTACAGAAGTTATCAAACACTATTGCAATGAGGTGGTGTAATGGATAGAATGTGGAGCCTGGAGTCAGGAAGACCTGAGTTCAAATGTAGCCTTGGACACTTACTGGCTGTGATTCTGGGCAAAGTCATTTGACTTGGGAATGGAGATGTGAATCATAATCACTCCTACCTCCCAGGCTTATTTCAAGGATCAAATGAGATAATAATTGTAATAAATGTAATGTGCAGTTCCCGGTAAGTAAGAACTATGTTGCTGTTCAATTGTTCAGTCCTGTCTGACTCTACATGACCCCAAACTTCATGGAGTTTTCTTGATAAAGATGCTACAGGGGTTCGCCATTTCCTTCTCTAGTTTATCCCCATTTTACAGATGAGAAACTAAGGCAAAAAGAGGTTAATTGACTTGCCCAGGGGTCACACAGTAAGTATCTGAGAGCACATTTGAACTCAGATCCTCCTGACTCCAAGCTTGGCATTCTACTTCATTGCTCCAATTAGCTGCACCAAGCATTCCGTAAAGGTTAGCTATATTATTTTTTATTAATATTACAAAAAGGATCAAGACTGAGTAAATATTCCTAGATTTAGCAATTAAGAGAACATTAGTAACCTGGAAAGGGCAGTCTGGAAGCAGCTAGGTTAGCCAAATTGGAGAGGGTTTCTAGACACAAGATAAGGAAATATATGTTGTGTGTGTGTGTGTGCTGCTTATGGAATTTTACAGCCTAAGAATACTTAAAGGGTCCTTAAAACTCTTCTAATCTAACCCTTTTTAAGATGAGGAAACAGATGCCTAGAAAGTTTTACAATTATTCAAGGCCACCACAGTATTTAAGGATTCGAACCCAGGTTCCATATCCCAGGCTTCCCCCCACACCATCCTAGTATCCAATAATTACTGGATCTTCTCTCTGTTCCCACACCTTGTCCTTCTCTCCACTCACATAGGCACCACCTTGGTTCAGGCCTTCATCCCCTCTCCCCTGGACTATGCTGAGAGCTTCCTATCAGGTCTCCTTCTCTCAGATCACTTCTTCTTCTAATCCATCCTCCCACCAAGCTGCCAGAGTGATTTTCCTAAAGTACAGGTCCAATCATTTCATTTCTCTTCTCAAAAAACTCCTGAGACGCCATATTACCTCTCCATCAAATATAAACTCCTCTGGTTGCCTTGGAAAGCTCTTTTGCCACCTGTTCCCTTCTACCTTTCCAGCCTTGTTCCACATTACTGCTACTCATCTCCTACTAAATAGACTTGTATGTGGGCACACAACTTCACTGCTGGGGTCTATCATCAATCTGTTCTTTAATACCCTCTGGGCCCTCACTGAAGCAAGGCTTTCATTCTCCCCCTCCCTCCCCAATGGCTTTTCCAAGTCTTCTCTTCCTCTCCTCAAGCGCCCCGAAACATTCTCTCCCTCCACTCTCCCTGAAGACCTTGCCTCTTACTTTCTGAGAAAAACTGAGGCCATTCCCTAAGAGTTCTCTCTTCCCCACTCCTCATCACCTCACATCCCTCTATGATTGTTCCCTATTAAATCTTCCTTTACTCAGTCTCTGATGATGGGGTGGATCTTTGGCTTAAACCCTCTTCCCTTTATATACCTTTTCCAAAAATATCCATCACCCTCCCAGAGAGCCATCCCATATAATAAATAGTATTTTTTGAGGAAAAAAGCTCAGCATAAATAATCCATACATCAAAAAGTTCAAAAGCATATGGGACATACAATTCTTGTGGACCTCCCACTTCTACAAAGGAGTGGAGGGGGAGCATCTTCTCATTTCTTTTCTTTTGAGCTGTGCTTGGTCTTTCTGATATTGCCACATTCACTTTTGATTGTGTATGTGTATGTTTGGCTGGTTTTTTCCATTTACATTGTTGAAGTTGAATATAACGTTTTCTTGGATCTACCTTCTTCCCTCTGCATCAGTTCAAGTAGATTTTCCCAAGTTTCTCTGTTTTCACCACAGTTGTCATTTCTTACAGTCCAGCAATATTTCATTACATAAGTATACTCCAATGTGTTTAGCCTATTCCCCAATGGAAGAGTGTCCACATTTTTCCCAATTCTTTGCTATTGCAAAAGGTACTTCTCTAAATATTCTAGTAAATATGGAGACTTTCTTCATCAGTGGCTTCCTTTTTTTATATCCCTTACTTTCTTAGAATCAATACTAAGTATCAGTTCTAAGGCAGAATAGCAGTAAGGACTAAGCAATAGGGCTTCACAGCTAGGAAGCATCTAAGGGAAAATTTGAACCCAGGACCTCCCATCTCCAGTCCTGGTGCTCTATCATCATTGACTTCTTTAGGGTATAAGCTGAAGCTGTCAGCCACCAAATCCTATATTTTCTCTCTACATCTCTTGTAAAGCCTCTTCTTTCTATTCACAAAACCACCATCCCAGTTCATTCTCTCTCCCATCAAGCATTTCCATAGCCTCCTAATTAACCTCTCTGCCTCAAATTTCTCCCCACTTTCAACCTCTCAGCCAGAGATATTCCTCCAATTCAACAAACTCCAATAATGTCTCAAGGATCAAATACAAACTCTGTTTAATGTTTAAAGCTCTTTGTCACCTGTCTCCATCCTGCCATATCCCTCCCCTCCTCTATGCACTCTCTGGTTCACTGCAACTGGCCTTTTTTCTATTCTTCATGTATAAGATGCAATCCCCCACCTCTGAGCTTTTGTACTACCTGTCCTCCTTTCCTGGAATGCATTTCTTTCTCACTGTTACCTGTTAGAATATAGTTTCCTTCAATACTCAGCTCAAGCACCCTTTTCTCCATGAAGCCTTTCTTCATTTTCTTCCCCACTGTCAATCCCTGCCACCATATATTTTGTATAAAACTATGTAATTTTTATACAAATGGGCAAGTCACTTAACTTCAGTTGCCTGCTCTTGCCACTCTTTTGTCTGAAAATTAATACTAAGACAGAAGCTAATTTTTTTAAAAATCCATATAATTACATGTGGTATGCAAACTTTGGTGACTACTGATCCTGACACACAACAGGTGCCTAATAAATGTTTATCTACCATGGAAGAACTGCTGTGACTACAGGAGCTGGAGTACCCATCCCTTCCCGTTTTCTTTTTCATTTTCATCTATATTCAGAGATGTCGTCCCAATCTAGATTCAGTGTTGATCTCTATAAAGAGGGAGTCCCCATTCTTACATTTCTTGGCTAACCAATCCTAACCAGTTCATTCATGCTAGTAAATTATACTAGAGAGTAGTAACCTTGTACAGAAGTTTCCCAAAAGGGGAGAAGCATAAGATACTCAGTATACAAACATGAGAATCAGATATGGGATGAGTAATTTATTCCTATACAGAAAGAGATGCTATTCATGGAAGACTCACAATGTGCATTAACAGAATTAATAGGATTAATAGGAATCAGTAACAATTTATAACTATGTTACAAATGAATGAGGGATTAATATTTTAAGCCTCATTAGAACATAAAGCAGTTGTACCATACTGCTGTTTAGGCATTTCACTGAGGCACTGTCCAAATAGTGAAATTTAATCATCTTTCTTTCTTTTTTTTTTTAAACCTTCTCTTTTAATGGCAGCTGATAGCTCAGTAGATAGAGCGCCAGGTTTAGATATGTGAGGTCCTGGGTTTAAATTTGGCCCTCTGTGACCCTGGGCAAGTTACTTAATCCCAATTGCCTACTAACCCTTACTATTCTTCTGCTTTGGAACAACACTTATTATTGATTCTAAAACAGAAGGTAAAGGTTTAAAAAAAAATAAAACTCCTTACCTTCTGTCTGAGCATTCATTCTAAAATGGGAGAACAGCAAGGGCTAGGCAGTGACTTGCCCAGGGTCACACAAATCTAGGATGTATCCAAGAGAAGATTTGAAAACAGACCCTTCCACTCCCAGGCCTGGCTCTCTATCCACTGTGGTAGCTAGCTGCATTAATTATCTTTCCAATGTCTCTGTGAAAGAAGAAATGAAGAAAAAAAAAGTATAGTTGGCCATGAGTTTCAGCCACATGGAGGCCAGGTGGGAAACAGAGTAATAGTTCCTTCATAGACTTTAAGGGAGAACCAAAGAGCCCCATAGCTTGTATAGCAGAGGACTGTATCCTCACCTTAAAAATGAGAATGCAGGAGAGAGTATAAAAGGGGAGTGACCAGTGAGCTCCATTTTTATGAGCATGTGCTAAATGCCTCTGATGCAATCCCCACATGGACTTGGGGGCTTGCGTAGATATTCTTTTTTTTTCAATTGATTCCAAGACGGAAGAGTGGTAACGACTAGGCAATGGGGGTCAAGTGACTTGCCCAGGGTCACACAGCTAGGAAGTGTCTGAGCTGTCTGAGGCCAGATTTGAACCTAGGACCTCCCTTCTCTAGGCCTGACTCTCCATCCACTGAGCTACCCAGCTTCCCCCTTGCACAGACATTCTGTAACTGGTTCTGGTCCAATTACCACATGATGAAAAGGGGAATTTTTTATTGGCTGCATAGCCAGAACTAGGGGACTTTCAAAAGTCCCCTGCTCCATAACCCTTTTCTCTTGGTATGCCTTCTTCCTTTCTGGCAGCATTCCAGTGAGAGAAGAGAGGCAATGTTGGAATGAAGAGAGGACTTGGGACCATCCCACCTGGGACCAAGCTAAGACTCCTGAACATGGATCTGGATCTTAGTTTTGGTCTTTCATTCTAAGTGAAGGGGATTGGAGGCTATGATCTTGTAGGTTTCAAAAGGTCCAGTTACCAGGACATCAGAGAATGGAATCTTTACCAGGATTTGTAGCTTTCCAGTCCAATTTGGGGATTCAAGGAGTGAGGAACAACTTGACCTTTAGGACCCAGTCCAAGAAGTAGCTGAGACAAGGGCTCATTCAGCTATCACTGTATTTGGAAATGACTTGGTGGGACCAATGCTATATGGAAACTGAGTTAAATCTGCCCACTCTTCCCAGGAACTCAGCTGGTTTAGGAGGGATTGTGCCCCTAAAGTGTTACCTCGGAAATGCTTGTGATTCTATTACAATATCTTCAAAGTAAATATGCCCTTTTGTAAATACTAATCATGTTTGTGGTTTCAATGAAGTGTTTGGTAATCACTGATAGCTAATGGTGGATAGAATACACCCCAGAATTGGGATTTAAGTCATTGACATTGAAGAAAAATGAATTGAATATCAGATCTAGAGTCTAGAGGACCTGGGTTCAAATATTACCTTAGATACTTCCTCACTATATGACCTTGGACAAGTCATTTAACCTTAATTGCCTAGCCCTTACTTCTCTTCTGCCTTGAAATTAAGACTTTTATTGATTCTTGCATCAATTCTAAGATAGGATATGTGAAGATTAAATTTAACTCTCCCCTGATTGTGAAGATTAAATTGTAACCCCTGCCTATTTTTTATTTAATCACCAAAAGTATAAAAACCCTACTTAAAGTTGAGTGGGAAGACCTGCCCATTTTTAGATTTAATCACCAAAGGTATAAACACCCCATTCACACTTGAGTGGGGGAGATCTGTGACCCATATGTGCGATAGTGGGTGACAAATCAGAATTGACTGACTGCCTCTTGGGCAGTCCTAAAGAAGGACTTCAGCTGTGATTGGTAAACATAGAATTAGGGGAAGGCACAGGAAGTGATGTAAGAGAAAATGTCTTTAAAAGGGAGTGACAACTTCCTGAGTGCAGTTCTACTAGCAGTTCTTTCTTTCTTTGGAGTGGAGGCTGGTGGAGAATCTGCTGACTGGATCCGAGACATGGTGAGAGAAAGACTGACTCCTTTCATATTGGATTTTCTGAAGAGATTAGCTTCTTGAGAGACTTCCCCAGGTCTTTGGCTTTGCCGAGGCCTAAGGACTAACTCTCCCTGCTCAGGTTGAGCCAGGGGCCGGGAGTAAATTACTTAGTGCTTAGGCTAGATATCTTACTCTAACCTCTCTCTGATTTTCTTACTTCACTTTCTATATTTTGTAAATAAATTTCTTTGGAATTAATATAAATTCCTGGTGACCCTATATTAAATATGACCCAGTCCAACCTTTTTATATAAATAACCCCTTTTCCCCTTACAGAAGGAAGGAAGGGAGGGAGGGAGAAAAAGAGGGAGGAAAGAAGGGAAGGAAGAGAGGGAGAAAAGAAGGAAGCCAATCCTTCAGAAGTACCCCTAAAACCCTATGTGAAAGCTGTAACTGGCCTCATTCCAGGTGTTCTCTACATCTGCTTTTATTTATCTCCTTAATCATTGGTTCTTCGGGCTCAGCAGTCAGTTGGAGAATTCTTTATCATAACATTGTATAAGAACTTAGAATGGGCAGAAGTAGCTCCCACTTCATCCTCTCACCTTTCCAAGCTTCTTTTGAAGGATCTGTATATGCTTCAAGGAAGGGACCCTATAAGACAATTCACCAATTTACCCTTGATGCATTTATTGATTGATTTCTACACACATTTCCCTTAATTCATCTGCTGATAGCCCATGGGTCTAGGCCAATGATGGCGAACCTTTTAGAGACCAAGTGCCCAAACTTCACCCTCACATCACATGTGAGCCATCCCCTTACCCCAGACAGGGGAGGGAGAAAGGTCTCCCATTGGGCTGCTGGGCAGATGAACGGGTGATGTTGGAAATGTCTTCAGGCACAGTGCACAGGGGGAATAGAGCAGCCCCCTATGGTATGTGTGCCATAGGTTCACCAACATGGATCTAGGCTCTTTGGGATCCAATTCCCCATAAGAGCTATTGAGGGAGAATTCAGGAATATTGCCCCTTTGAATTGGTCCTAGAAAGAAGGGTTGGCTAAGCCCCAGACAAAGGCTAACAGTACTACACTGGCACATAAGAGAGCCAATGCCTCTCAAGAACTAGAGACCAGGAGGGAGGGAGGAGGAGGGCACGACAACTAAGTGGCTGAGTGGATAGTCAGGTCTAGAGATGGAAGGTCCTGGATGCAAATTTTGCCTCAGATACTTCCTAGCTATGTGATCCTAAAATGTCACAACCCTAATTTCCCCAGACCTTACCACTCGTCTGCCTTAGAGCATTATACAATAAAGATTCCAGAACAGAAATTAGGATTAATAAAGAAAGACTAGGGAAAGGGCCTGCAAACATACAAAATGCTGACACGCTAATTACATTTCACTGTTTTTCCTTGTTTAAAATAGTAAATCCATCAAGAATTTCTCTTTGCCTAAAGTTACTCTCAATAATGTTCTAAGAGGCAAGATCACATTTCTGGAAGGAAATATTGTCCTTAAACTCAAATTTTACACTCATTTAAGCAGACCTTCCATCTAATTAGCCCCAGTTAGAAATAAAATAAATAAAATCATCTAAATATCTGGGGGAGGTGGGGATAAGTCATGGAATCCTATGATTCTGGTAGTAAAAGAATACTAAAATCATCTAAACCATGAAAACTAGACTTAGAACCATGCATGGCTTCTTTATTTGTGTACAGGTTCTCTCAAATAATGGGTGGTTAATAAATGTTCAGTGTATTTAATGTAATTGATAACCCCCAAGGCTTAGCTAGTATCATGGAGTCAGCGTAATATGGGGTGTACTATTGGCCCTTAATAAATTCCGAAAGTGGCATTCGGGACATGCCCTGGGTTATAGAATAATAACCACATTATTAGAATAAGGATGTAGCCTCCCGAAGGAACAGAACTCAATTGAACATATATTATTGGATGTGTTTGTTTTTAAATTGTTCCATTACCTTTTGTATTAAGAGCATAAATCTTTGTTCTTGGGTCAAGATTGCCTGGCTGGGAGCAGCTGGTATATAGAAAACTGGTTGTTCCAACCCTTAAGAAAAACTCTGATAAAAGTCTCACCCAGCCCAGCTTCCCTGGAGGAAGCCAGGAAGATAATTGGAAATCAGTCAATTAAACAAACAAGCATAATTAAATGCCTACTGCATGCTAGATTCTAGGAGCAAAACAAAAACAGGTTCTCCCTCCAAAGGATTTGAAGGATTTGAACTCATGAAGATGAGTCTTCCTGCCTCTAATCCCAGGGTTCTATCCATTAAACCACCTATTGACCCCAGTTGGTCCCTTGCTGGCCAGTCCTCCACCCTCTGAGCCTTTAAGGAAGCATGGGCTGAAACTGCTATTATATTAGATTTCCAGAATCATCTATGTAGAGCTGGAAGGGTCCTCAGAACCTATTTAGTCTAACCCTATTATTTTACAAAAGAGGAAACTGAGGCCCAAGGAGACCAATCGCCTAAGGGAATTTGGACCCAGTTCCTCTCCTTCCAGAGTCAAAACTCTTTCCCCTACACTATGCTGGCCTTCTTCTCAATGCTTCAAGGAATGATTAACATTTTGTTCCAGTTTTTATTCTCAAGGATGTGGGTGGGGGAAGAAGGTCCACATTCCCAATCTAATATGAGCCATTTCAGAGACCATTTTTAGAACCGTACAGATCATTCCTCAAAGAAATCACTCTGGTTACTGTTCTGTGCTTGAGTTCCAGTAATCTTGGGGGCCCATCAGAACAGTTGGCCCAGCCCCTAGGAGAAAGCATTTTCTTCCTTATCCGTTTTGTTTTGTTTTGTTTCATCCATAAGTTTTTCATCCACATTTGGCATCCCAACTGCTTGGCAATAGCTACTTCCTGTCTGAATGGAGGGGGAAAAAAAAACAACTGAAATATTTTATCAACGACATTAGCCAGCCCAAGAGTGGATATCATGGGAGCCAAAACTTTAAGTCCCACTAATTGGGAATTTGTGATAATACCAGTTGGAATTGAAGTCCTTTTTTTTTTCTTTAACCCTTATCCTCTGTCTTAAAATGGATACTGAGTATTAGTTCCAAAGTAGAAAAGCAATAAGGGGTAGGCAACATGGGTTAAGAGACATGCCCAAGGTCAGACAAGCTAGGACGTATCTGAGACCAGATTTGAACCTGGTACCTCCTATGTCCAGGTTTGGCTCTCTATCCAGTGACCCACTTACCTGCCCCCTGAAATTTATTTTCTTTTCTTTTTTTTTCACTTTTTTAAATTTAAAATTTTTAATTTTAATTAAATTTAATTTTTAATTCTAATTTAACATTTCTTTTTTTCATTTTTCCCATGTTTACATGAAATGTATTATTATTAATCATATGAAATTTATTTTTTAATTCTTCTATGAGAATATGCTAAGCATAATATTTTATATTATAATGTTATACTTATTTATTCTGTTTATTATATTTAATACATTTATTAAAACTTAATATAATTATAGTATAAATTATATTTATTTTCATTGTACTTTTTTTTTACAATAACTGTGAGTTACACAGGATTATAGATTTCACGATCAATGAGATCTTAGAGGTCATGGAACTGTAATAAGGATTTTCTAACCCTTATTGATTATTGGTATAATATGGTAATACCAATAAATTTGTCCTACATGGACAGGCTATTGGTGGGACTAAGAAAAACGGCTTCTCAGAACAGCCAAAGAATTCTGGCTCAGCCAGTTGTATAGAAAATATATATCTTTATTATAAGTAAAAAAAAAACCTAGTGAAAAGGATAGTAAAAAGAAACAAGTGGGAAAAAAATTCTTACTCTAACCACCCAAAGATCTTCTTCCCCAGAGTTGAGGCTATTCTCTCTTACTATTTTATCTAAATCCTCAAAAACCTCAATCTATCTACCCTAATCTAATTATACACAAGAGAAATAAGTTAGATCTCTCTCTCTCTCTCTCTCTCTCTCTCTCTCTCTCTCTCTCTCTTCCTGGCTCTACAGATGAACAAACAGCTTTAAATCTCCACAGCCTCTCTCCAATGGTACAGCAAACCTGTCGGGGCTTGCACCTATGTTTCACCCAACAATCTCCTTTGCTTGTCAGGTCTTTTAGATGAATCTTTAGATGTGAAAAAGACTGAGATTTTCCCAATCTCAGTGGAGCAGCTCTTAGGATCTCCTTTCAGATCAGGGTCAGCCCAAAGAGTGAAAGTCAGTTGGGTAAATGTCTCTCAAAGCACTCTGGGAAAATTCTCTCTTACCCATAAATCCACCTGAGATTCCATTCAGATTTTTTTAAAGAAACCTTATAATTTATAACTCTCTTATGCATCTATCAATAACTTGTGCTACTTAGTTCTATTTCCTAATGAACTCTTAATTAATAAACACCCTTAAATAATAAATATTAATAAATTAATCAAATTAATTGATAAAATAAATTAATGATAAATAAAATTAATTAATAGTAAATAATTTTTAAAAATAAATAAAAATAACTTAATAAATAAATCTCTATAGAACCTAATTCCCTTATTCTGCTAGTGACGATGCGGGGGGGGGGGGGGACCTAGAGAAGGATCATACAGCTTCTGTGTATCAGAGAAAAGGACTGATTCTCTGGTCTTGTTTTGTTTTGTTTTTATTTTATCTTTATTTATTCCTATAACAAATGTATGCATACGTTTTCCAAAGTTACACAATTCATATTGTCTCACTCCCCTTCTCTTTTCCCCCTCCTTGAATTGATAAGCAGTTCCATGGGGTTATACATGTATTAGCACTAGAAACCTATTTCCATATTATTCATTGTTGTTAGAGAACCAATTCTCTCATTTTTTAAGATTGATGGGGCCTGAAGGACAAGTCAAAGATGGCCTAGCAGAAGGCTTCCCTATAGGTATCTCCTCGGTGTTACTAAAGTCACCCCACTCTTCTTAGGTCATTCACCTCCAAACCAGAGTAGGTCGGGGAAGGCAGAGAAATCCTAGGAGTTTATAAATGGTTGGCTTCTTTCTTACATATATCTATTTGCTTTCAGGTCTACAATATCAGAGGGAGACACTAGGGATTAGCCAGGAGAACTTTAAGGGAATCCCATTCTAATCCCCCACTCTATAATTATAGAACATGGAATTTTCCAACATGGACATTTCAAGGGATTTCTAGAAAAGGGAGGGGGTAGCAAGGTAGCATAGTGGATAGAGAATCAGTCCTGGAGCCCAGAGGACTTGGGTTCAAGTCTGGCCTCAGATATTTCCTGGCTGTGTGACCCTGGGCAAGTCACTCAAGTCCTATTGCCTAACTCCTGCCCCTCTTTTATCTTAAAACCAATACTAAGACAAAAGGGGGTGGCATACTAATATCTATCAGCTGAAGGGAGATCTATGCATTTCCATGGAAAGGTTATCACTAGCATTTGTCATTTAATAGGTAAATTTTTAAAAATGTTTCTAGATATTTGTGAACTTTAGATTACTCCACCCTACTTAGTCTAACAAAAACAGGAATGTCTACACCCATACTTAAGGATTAAGTATTTAGGAGGATGGCCTATGACAGACATGTGCTAGCAAATGACAAATAAGAAACAATTGACAGACCCCTGGGCTGTCCTAAGTCAAGTTTAAGCTACCATTGGTACATGTGAGAAGCAGGAAAGTGATGTAAAAACCTTCTATATATTTCACATCACTTCCTCTCTCCGGCTTCTTTCTGTGGAGAGGTAGCTCTGGCGGCACCTTGCTGAGCGTTTCGGCATCTTGGTGTGGCGGCATCTATTGTCCAGGTTTGGCAGTGAGTTTTCCTTGATACTATACTGGGAGAATCTTAGTAGCCCAGTTCAGGGGAAGCATCTTCACTGAGCTCTCTTGGAGTTTAGACTGATTCTTTTCTCCTTTACCTTTGAAACACTTTCCTCTTAGAAAAGCTTCTAATCTTCTTCAAAGACCTTGTGGCGGAGGTTAGGCCAGGCAGGAGAAATCCTATACCCTCTTTCTCTCTCTTCTCCTTAATTACTTCCCTCTATATTAATTAAAATCACCATAAATTTCCAAACTGACTTGGGTATTTTATTTGGGATTTTCTCTGGTAACCAAATTGATTTAGATTAGGTCACAACCCTAAAAATTATCCTTACATATTTTAAAATAAAAGTATTTCTTTTCTGGTGCCGATGACTCTTGTGTTCATGAACATTGTACAGAGGACCTGAATTAATGTTTATCTAATGGAACTGAATGAGTTTAGTCATATGATATGTGTGCTTAAGAATTTTGTAATAAAATCTCATTTTGTTTTAAAAAAAGAAAAGAAGAAAAAAGAGGGCCAGGATTTCAGGCATAAGGAGGGGTAGGGTCTAGAGCACAGGATATCTACTGGGAGGAAGGTCCACCCCGTAAAAACATTTTTCTGGTCTAAGAAGAGGATTGACTTAGGACAACAAAGCATTCATTTTCTTTCTTTCCTTAATTGATGCTTTTTGTTTGAATATCACATTTATTTCTAAATATAGCCCTGGCCCTGCTTCTCCACCCAGTGAACCTTCCCTTGCAAAATAAAGATATTAAAAGAGCAACTCCAACTAACAGTCCAATGGAAAGTTTGTTGTTGTTCAGTCATGTCCAACTCTGTGACCCCATCTGGTATTTCTTGGCAAAGATACTGGAATGGCTTGCTGTTTCCTTCTCCAATTTATTTTACAGATGAGTAAACAGAAAGAGGGTTAAGTGACTTGCCTAGGGCCACACAGCTAGAAAGGGTCTGAGTCAAATTTGAACTCAAGCTCTTCCTGACTCTAGTCCCTGTACTTTATCCATTTCATCACTTAGCAACCTGAATGGGAAGTATCTTGGTATAAATGGAAGCTCTGGAGTTAGAAGATATTAGTTGAAATCTTACCTTTAATATTGCTTGTGCTCTTGCCCCATAAGAAATGACAATCACAAAAAAAATTCTGGGAAGACTTATCTGAACTGATGCAAAGTGAAGTAAGAACCAGGAGAACATTGTATTACACAGTAAGAGTAATAATTACCATCATCTCAATGACACATGTAAAAGCCAGTGGAATTGCACATTGGCGATGGAAGAGGGGATGAGGGAAGGGGAAGGAAAGAACACGAATCTTATAACCATGGGAAAATATTCTAAATTGATTAAATAAAATTTTCCAAATTAAAAAAAATAATAATTATGATCACCAACTGTGAATGACAACTATTATCAACAATGCAAGAATCTGAGACAACCTCAAAAGCCTGGTGACCAAAAAAGCTATCCACTGCCAGAGAAGGAACCAGCAATCTTAGCACAGATCGAAGCATACCAGTCTTCACTCTATTTCCTACAAAGTTTTCCCTGGTGTAAGTTATATATCTTCTTTCACAACATGATGAACATGGAAATATGTATTGTATACTAACACAAGTTCAGTTTATATCATATTATCTACTGTTTTGGGGGAAGGGGGAGGGATGGGAAAAAGGAAAGAACATGGATCCAAAAATGCCAAAAAAAAATGATTATTGAAAATTGTACTGATATGTAATCTGGAAAAGATCTGTATCAGATGCTTACTGTCTCAAGAAAGAGGGAGGAGGGAAGGGAAAGAACATGAATCTGAATCGTGTAACCATGTAAAAAAATAATCTAAATAAAATTTTAGAAAGGAAGGAAGGAAGGAAGGAAGGAAGGAAGGAAGGAAGGAAGGAAGGAAGGAAGGAAGGAAGGAAGGAAGGAAGGAAGGAAGGAAGGAAGAAAGAAAGAAAGAAAGAAAGAAAGAAAGAAAGAAAGAAAGAAAGAAAGAAAGAAAGAAAGAAAGAAAGAAAGAAAGAAAGAAAGAAAGAAAGAAAGAAAGAAAGAAAGAAAGAAAGAAAGAAAGAAAGAAAGAAAGGAAGGAAGGAAGGAAGGAAGGAAGGAAGGAAGGAAGGAAGGAAGGAAGGAAGGAAGGAAGGAAGGAAGGAAGGAAGGAAGGAAGGAAGGAAGAGAAGTTTGCCAGCCCATGCAATATTAGCCCACTGTCTGGGATTGTATTTAAAAGATACTACTTTATTTTTATTTTTTTGGAACCCTAGCCTTTTTTCCTTAGTATTATTTCTAAAACAGAAGAGTGACAAGGGTTAGGCAATTGGGATTAAATGATTCAGGGTCACACAGCTAGGAAATGATGGAGGAAGGAGTCATTTAAAAAAGAAAAAAAAACCGATTTCATGTCAAACACTCAGATGAGCCTCCTCAAAGTGTTAGGAAAAATGGGAAACATCGTCATCATCATCCCTGTTATTATTATTATTGTTGCTGTTGTTGTTTTTCCTTTCCATCTCTTCTTCGCCTTTGCCAGAGGGAGGTTCTTTCAAAGACTAAATATTCTTCTGCAGAGACATCTTCGCTCAAAGTCCTTCTGTGTGGGTCACAGTGCAAATCTCAGAGAAAGGAATTTGGAAGAGGGAAAAAGGCATTTTTGTTGCCAAGACAGTTCACCATTGCTGGCACTAGGGACGCTGCCTGGGTTTCTCCCCAGCCCCCCTCCCACAGAAGCATGTGATGGAGTGGAAAGAATGATGGGTTTGGAGTCCGGAAGCTCGGGGCTGGAGTCCCCGCTCTGCTATTTCTCAGCGGGGTGACCTCGGGCAAATCTCTGTGTCTGAGCCTCAGGCTGCTCTCTGGTCAAATTAGAGAGAGAAGCTAGACCAGTGTCTCTTCTGACTGGAGCCCCCGCGGACTCTAATCCGGCCGCCCCAGCCCTTGGTGTCCAAAAAAGTCTGTGACCTGGTGGGCATCGCCAGGCCCCCAATGTGAAGAGGATGACTTCGTCCAGATGGGAGGGGAATGGGTGCCGGGACTTGGCACCCAAGAAAGACGGGGGAAAGAGGATTTGTGTGACTGAGAGGCAGAGGAGCCCTGTGAAATCTTGAGCTGGTATCCAGGACACAAAAACCCAGTCGGACCCCACCCCAGCCAGTCCTGGGGGCAGCACGGGAGGGCATGGGCTGTTGAGTGTGCAGATGCCGGGGTCAGGGGGCCCTTCCTCACACCGAATTTACACGGGCGGATGACGCATGCTCCTGTGACTATGCCGTAATCCACTAATTTTACATTTGGATGACATTCTCCATTGGGCACACGTGGGGAAGTGGTTTTCCAGCAGTGGCGATGGTCAGTCCCCTTGGCTTGGCTCCCATAGGCAGGGAGGGACTGCATCCATGCCTGCCTCAAGGCATGGGGGAAACTGAAAACCTGAGTGCTCGCTCCAGGGCATCTCCAACTAGGGAAGCATTAAAGAGCAAAACAAGCATTGATTAAGCTCCAGGGCCCAACGCTATACACTAAGAGAGGCCCTGTAGAGGATACAGTGTTGAAGTTAGTAGAGCTCTAAGGACAAAGTGCCAGAGCCCGGACTTAGACTAGACCAGGGAATGTAAGCGGTGGGAAGAACCTTCGAATGCAGAATGAGAGCTGGCAGGATCTTTAGAACACAGACTGCCAGAGCTGGGGGTGGATTTAGAACACAGACTATCAGAGCTAGAAGATACCTTAGAGCATAGAATGTCAGAGGTAGGAGGGAGCTTAGAACCCAGAATGTCAGAGCTGGGAGAGACCTTAGAACAGAGAATGTCAGAGCTGGGAGAGACCTTAGAACAGAGAATGTCAGAGCTGGGAGAGACCTTAGGACAGAGAATGTCAGAGCTGGGAGGAGCCTTAGAACCCAAAAGGTCAAAATTGGGGGAGCCCTTAGAACACAGGATGTCAGAGCTGGGAGAGAGCTTAGAACAGAGAATGTCAGAGCTGGGAGAGACCTTAGAACAGAGAATGTCAGAGCTGGGAGAGACCTTAGGACAGAGAATGTCAGAGCTGGGAGGAGCCTTAGAACCCAAAAGGTCAAAATTGGGGGAGCCCTTAGAACACAGGATGTCAGAGCTGGGAGAAACCTTAGAACACAATGTCAAGGACCCACTATTTGACAAAAACTGCTGGGAAAATTGGAAAACAATATGGAAGACCTTAGGTTTAGGTCAACATCTCACACCCTATACCAAGATTAATTCAGACTGGGTGAATGACTTAAACATACAGAGGGAAATCATAAACAAATTAGATGAACATAGAAGAGTATACCTGTCAGATCTGTGAGAAAAGAAGGGATTTAAGACCAAGAAGGAGAGAGAGAACACTACAAAATGTAAAATGAGTAATTTTAATTATATTAAATTGAAAAGTTTCTGTACAAACAAAACCAATGCAAGAATACAGAATGTCAGAGCTGGGAGGATCTTTGAATATAGAAGGTTAGAACTGAAAGAGCCCAGGAAGCAGCTAGGTGCTACAGAGGCTAGTGCTGGGTCTAGAGTCAAGAAGATCTGCTTTCAAATCTAGCCCCCAAAACTTAATAGCTTATGTGGAAATTTGGTATTAAAAATTTTTTTAATCCAAGTAAAAAAACAATAGCTATGTGGCCCCAGACAAGTTACTTAACCCCTGTTTGTCTCAGTTTCCCCATATAAAACAAGAATATTAATAGCACTGGCCTCCCAATATTGTTATGTGGATCAAATGAGATAAAAATTGTGAAGTACTCAGCACAATACTTGGCACATAGTAAAAGCTATGCAAATGTTGGTTATTATTATGAATGCAACTTAGCTGAATCTTGGGCAGAGATGAGATTTTTGATTAGGAATAGGTGAGGCACTGGGCAGCCTAACACTCCCAGAGCAGGCATTTCTACTTTTGGACAAATCTGAGTTGTTAGAAAGTGTTTTTCTCATCCGTAGCCAAAATGTGTCTTTCTTCAAGCTTCCACCCACTGCTCCCAATTCTGTCCCCTAGCTCCAGACAGAACAAGTTACAGCCTTCTTTCTCATGACCAGCCTCAGTTTCCTTCTCTATATAGCAGATGCTTCTATAATGGCTCTAGCTCTTTTACAGCATGCTCTCTTTCCAAATTTAAACCTGAGTCAGTTGTTGGTCTAGGCTGACAGGTCTGATGGATCTAAATTTATAGATGGCCCTAGCTGGCTATTAGTTTTCTCACTGAAGTAGATTTATGTGAAATAATCTCAACTGGACCCTCACCACTGCAAGGCAGTCCTTTTCAATGTCCCTGTTTGATTTACTATCCCATTCAATACAATGTTTTTTCCAAAGTTTTTCAGCCCTCCTCAAACCTCTCATGGCTTTCCCTCCCTCCCACTACCCTCTCAATTAAGACTTTACTTCAGGGGCAGCTGGATGGCTCAGTGAATTAAGAGCCAAGCTCTTAGGTTCTCTTAGATTCAAATTCGGTTTCAGACATTTGCTAACTGTGTGACCTTAGGCAAGTCCATTCATTGTCTGGCCCTTACCTCTCTTCTAGAGCTGGAACTAATACACAATATTGATTCTAGGACAAAAGATCAGTGTTCAAAAAAATAATTTTTTTTCAGACTTAACTTCGCATTTCTCTGAAAAAAATAGAGACCCCTGACCAAAAGCCCCCTTTTCTCCCCTCCATATCGTCTCATGTAACCCAGATGCCTTTCACCACCATCTATCTACTACATCATCTTCTCACATGAAGAGGTGGCCCATGTTGCCAAGGCACAAGTAATAGCCAAGTATATGCACAACTAATCCCATTCTAACCCACCTTTTCCAGTAGATTATTACCTCTTCAACCAGTCCCACACTCACTTTTCTTCAATTTCTCCAGTTGCCAATAGACAAGTAGCCAAGCTATTGGCTTTTTCCATACCATCAACAAAGGTATATGGGTCTCCCCCATCCTCAAAAAACCTTCACTCCATCCAACCACACCCAATAGCTTTTGTCCTCCCTTCCAGACTAACCTGCTTGAGAAAGTCAACTACAAACAAGACCTCCACTTCCCTATTGCTCCTCTCTTCTTAATTCTCCATGATCTGACTGCTGACCACATCATTCAACCAAACTGCCCTCTCCAAAGTGACCATTGATCTCTTAACTGCCAACTCCAATGGCCTTTTCTCAATCTTTGATTCTCTGCACTCTTTTTTTTTTTAACCATCCTCTTCCATCTTAGAATCAATGGAATCAGTGTTGTGTATTGGCTCCAAGGCAGAAGAGCAGTCAGGGCTAGGCAATGGGGGTGAAGTGATTTGTCCAGGGTTACACAGCTGGGAAGTGTCTGCAGCTAGATTTGAACCCAGGACCTCCCATCTCTAGGCCTGGCTCTCTATCTATTGAGCTGCCAAGCTTCCAAGCTGCCCCCTTCTGCAGTCTTTGACAGCACAAATCTTCTCTTCCTTGATACTCTCTTCTCTCTAGGTTTTCATGACATTTCTCTCTCCTGGTTCTCCTCTTAACCTTTCTGACCTCTCCTTCTTAGTTTCTGCTTGATCTTCATCCAGCTCACTTCCTAACTGTCCTCCAAGGCTCTGCCCTAGATTTTCTTCTCTTCTCCTTCATGATAGTCTCATCAACTCCCATGAATTTCACTATCTTTATGAGGATAGTTCTCAGATATATTTATCCAGCCCTAACCTCTCTCTGAACCTCCAGTACTGCAGCTCTTAACTGCCTATTAGACATCTCAAACTGGAAGTCCTGTGGGCATCTTGAACTCTATACATCCAAAAATTAACTCAAGGGTGCAATTAGGTGGCACCAGTGGCTAGAGTGCCAAGCTTGAGGACAGGAAGTCCAGAGTTCATATCTGACCTCAGACACTTCCTATCTATGTGAACCTGGGCAAAAAAAAAAAAATTGCTTAGTCCTTACTGTTCTTCTGCCTTACAACTAATATACACTATTGATTCTAAAATACAAGGTAAGGGGTTTTATATATATGTATATATATATAATAATATATTATTAGATATTAAATGTGTATTATTTAGATATTATATATTATTTATTATTTAGATATTATATATAAATATATTTTCATATATATATATTTTTTTAAGTATATGTGTGTGTGGCAGCTAGATAGCTCAATGGATAGAGAGTCAGGCCTGGAGTTAGGAGGTCCGGTTCAAATCTAACCAGATAATTCCTAGTTCATTTTTTTAAGTTATGTGCAATTCATCAGGACCCCATTTGGGGGTTTTCTTGGCAGAGATACTGGAGTGGTTTGCCATTTCCTTTTCTAGTTCATTTTACAGATGAAGAAACTGAGGCCAACAGGATTAAGTGACTTGCCCAGGGTCACACACCTAATGTCTGAGGTTGGATTTGAATTCTCAAACATGAGTCTTCCTAACTTCAGGCCAGATACTCCTTCCACTGTGTCACCTAGCTGCCCCTGACCATGTCACCCTTCTCCACTCCACCTCATTCAATAAACTCCATTAGCTCCCTATCACCTAGAACAGGAGTCCCCAAACTATGGCCCACAGGCCATACTCGGCCCCCTGAGGCCATGTATCCAGCCCCCACCACACTTCTGGAAAAGGCACCTCTTTCATTGGTGAGCAGTGAGAGGAGCACAGGATGCACCTGCATCCTGTGTTCCTGGAGTACTATATGTGGCAGTGCCACAAAGCACAGCATCGATCACATACAGCACTACTTCTGGTGACATAATCCTTTGCATGGCACCTTGTTCTGAGAGTAACTGAATGAGAACGAGGCACCCCACAAAGGATTATGTGGCTGCACAATGGAAGATGTCAGCATGGTGAGCAGCGATCTGGGGGAGGGGATTCCATACTGTATATATTGAAGCCTGGTTAGGTTAGGGTTAGAGTTAGGGTTAAGGTTAAGGTTAGGATTAGGGTTAGGGTTAGGGTTAGAATTAGGGTTAGGGTTAGGTTTTTATAGTCTGACTTTCCAACGGTCTGAGGGACAGTGAACTGGCCCCCTGTATAAAAAGTATGGGAGATTCAATTAGAAAATTCTCTGTTTACTTTTTAAAGCTCCTCATAATCTGGCTCCTTTCTATCTTTCCAATCTTCTTACAATTTAATCCTCTCTAATCCAGTGACATTTGCCTCTTTCCCTCCAGACCCACCATCTCCTGATTGGTGCTTTGTCACTGCCTGCCCCCCATGCCTTAAAGCTTTTCCCTCTTCTTTCATGACTATAAGGGGTAAAAATTATGGTTGGACTGAATATATTTTTAGTTGGTTGCCAGGGATTTAATTATTAAATTCCAATGAATTACTTAAGTCAGAATGCCTTTTATGGTAGTTTATTTACGCATAGAGGGAAGAAATTAAGGAAATGAGAGAGAGAGAGAGAGATAGAAAGAGAGAGAGAGAGAGAGGAGAGAGAGAGAGAGAGAGAGAGAGAGAGAGAGAGAGAGAGAGAGAGAGAGAGAGAGAGAGAGAGAGAGAGAGAGAGAGAGAGAGAGAGAGAGAGAGAGAGAGAGAGAGAGAGAGAGAGAGAGAGAGAGGAGAGAGGGAGAGAGAGAGAGAGAAAGAAGAGAGATAGCTGCTCCTGCCTGGTTCAGATCAGGCAGGAATTCAGAGGTCCCAGCCAAGGGGGCTCAAAGGGGAGGGCCCAGAGGATTAAATTTAACAAGGCTTCCAACCACAAGGCCTCCTCCAAGATGAAGGGTCTCTCCAGAGGCTAGTGACTCCAGAAAGCCAAGGAAAGGGAGTCAGCCTTTTCACTCACCATGTGACAAAAGGAAGCAGTCTGAGAAGAGATCCCCAGGCTGAGTTCCTCCACGGTCAAGTTCCAAGGTGAAGACTCCTTTGTCTTTTTTAAATTTAAAGGCAGTTCTTTGCATCACTTCCTATATCTTACATGTACCAGTGGTGGCTTAAACTTGGCTTTGGCCTGCCCAGGAGGCAGTCAGTTGTTTATGATTTGTCACTTGCTAGCACACATGGGTCATAGACCCTCCTGCCCCACACTTAATCCTTAAGTGGGGTGTATACATTCCTGGTGGCTAAAATTCTAAAGAATAAGTGGGGGACGGGGCAGCTGGGTGGCAGCTGGGTGGATCAGTAGCTTGAGAGCCAGGCCTAGAGATGAGAGGTCCTAGGTCCAAATCTGGCCTCAGACATCCCAGCTGTGTGACCCTGAGCAAGTCACTTAACCCCCATTTCCTAGTCCTGACCACTCTTCTGCCTTGGAACCAATACTTAGTATCTATTATAAGAAAAGAGGTAAGGATTTTTTTTTTTTTAAGAAGAGCACCTAAGGGCAGCTGGTTGGCTCAGTTGATTGAGAGGCAGGTTCTGGGTTCAATTCTGACCTCAGACACTTCCTAGTTGTGTGACCCTGAGCAAGTCATTTAACCCCCATTGCCTAGCCCTTGCTACTCTTCTACCTTGGAACCAATTACACAGTATTGATTCTAATATGGAAGGTAAGGATTAAAAAAAAAAAGAGCATTTCTAACACATACAGGCCCACACCTGTATAATTAGAAATCTGTTACCCTAAAAACTACATTTCCTGGGAACCCACTGACTTCCTGTCATTACGTACTTCCTGTAGGCACTGGATAAATTCAGTGGGCGTTCCTGGTCTGGGCTCTTTTTACTTCCTGGTGGTGACTGTGGTAAGTGGGGATTTTGAACAGGCTGATTAGCCATGGGCATGTGGTTTTTATTTTGTTACCCTTTTATTCCTTTACTTCTAATGATAATTAATAAATCCTTTTAATATAATACTTTTATTATTGATGATTAATTTTAATTTTTACACACCTGAGCCACAGCTAATCATAGGAGCTAGCATTAACATAGCAAGCTTTAAGGTTTACAAAGTACTTTATTCATGTTATCTCATTGGATCTTCCCAACCTTATAGGTAGGTGCTATTATTATCCCCTTTTACAGATGAGCACCTGAGGCAAAGGTGAAGTGACTTGCCCAGGATTATATAACTGGTAAGTGTCAAAGGTAGGATTTGAGTTCAGGTCTTCCCAACTCCAAGTTCAACAGTCTGGTCACTGTGCTAACTATGTATTCCTTTTACCTTGACCCTCAGCACTCCCTGAAAAACATCTCAGAGTCTACCCTACCAAAGAGTTACCTGCCATCTCCATTGATAAAGAGAATATTCCCACCAGGAGAGAAATCACAGATCTCAGTAGAAAAAAAAGCAACTATACTATCCAGTAATAAATAATATTCTTCATTATAGATCATTTTAGAAAAATACTATATACACCTTATCTCATGTGATGAGAGAGACAGAGAGAGAGAGAGAGAGAGAGAGAGAGAGAGAGAGAGAGAGAGAGAGAAGAATAGAGACAAAGAGCCTCTGAGGGATGGAGGAAGAAAAAAAGACAAACAGAGAGAGAGGGAAAGAGGAAGGAAAAGAGAGAGATGGAGGGAGGGAGGGGGTAGAGAAAAGAAAAGAGAGAGAATGGGATGGAGGGAGAGGGAGAGAGAATAAAAGAGAGAAGGGGAGAGAGAAAGAGGGAGAGAGGAATAGAGACAGAGAAGGAGAGGGATAGAGATGAAAAGAGAGAGAAGGGGAATGGAGGGAGGGAGAGGAGGAAAAGAGAGCCAGACAGATAGAAAGAGGAAAAGAGACAGAGTGGAATGAAGGGAGGGAGGGAGAGGAAAAGAGAGAAGGGGGATGGAGGGAGGGGGAGAGAGAAAAAAGAGACAAAGAGAGGAATAGAGGGGGGAGAGAGAAGAAAAGAGAGGGGAAGAGAGAAAGGAAAAGAGAGACAGAGAGGGATGGATGGAGAGAGAGGGGACTAAAGTCAGAGGAAGGGAGGGAGAGGAAGAGAGAGAAAGAGAGAGGAGAGACAGAGGAGGGAGGAGAGAGAGAAACAGAGAGACAGACAGAGATGTATCATGTGATGAGATAATAACAGTATTATCATCCCCATTTGACAGAAGGGCAAATCTCAGACAAGGGAAGTGGTTTTCCCAAGGCATCTTGCAGGAAATGGTTCTTAAGCTAGTTTTTAAGGGAGCTAGAGATTCCCAGAGGCAGAAATGAGAATGAAGAATACTCCAGGCTTAGGGGAATAGTCTAGGAGGAAGATAGATTGTCCTGGCGTTCCCTATCATTGCTGGCCAAAATGTGATTGAGAAATCTCAGTGTAAAGAGATTGTTCAAAAAAATAAAAAACTCTTAAGAAAGAGGAAAAGACCACCAATCAGAATACCAACAAAAATTCAAACCTACAAAATCCCAAGAGGATCCCACTTACTTATATGGCATTTGGGGGAATGGAGGCCAAATATGTCCTTTGTGAGTTTCTAAGTTGTTCCTGATCCCACCTCCTTCCTCAAAGGACTTAGAGCAGGAAATTATCTAGTCCTCATCCCTCCTTTTACAGATGAGTAAACTGAGGCCTAGGGAGTAGGTGTCATTTGCCCAGGGTTGTAGTTAGTAAGTGATGGAACCAGCATTTGAACAGAGGTCCTCTGATGTCACATCAGCCCCTCTCACCCCCCCCCACCCCACCCCCCCTCTCTGCATCATCCAAAAGACACAACCCAGCCAACTTTGGCAGTCAGCACATCCTTGTTGACTGACACACTAAAGTCTAGGGCCTCGCCTTTTCCAGAGACCCAAAGAGAAAAGGAAACAGGCTAATTCAGAGAAATGTCATCAGCTGCAAGGCCCACAATTTGCATATTGGTACAGAACTCTCTTCCTATTTCCTCCTAAGGCCCTGGAGCCTTCACAGTAGGTAAGTGACCCCACCGAGAGCTCTGGTGATATGATTTGTTTTTATTTATTCCTCTATTAGCCTGTGCATTCATTGGTTTCCTGCCGAGCCTGTCCTCCAGCAGCCCCAAGGCTACTCTGAGCATTAGCTCTAAAGTGCAGACAGCTGGGGATTTTTTTTTTTTTAACTTTCAGCAGAGAACAAATCTGAGAGAATGCTTTAAAAAAATCTTAGATCCCAGAGTGGCAGAACTGGAAGGAAATGGAAAGCTCATCCAGGCCAGCGCCCTCATTCCATAGATGAGGATGCTGAGCCCTTCTGTGTTTTAGTCATAGAATTATAGTACAGAAGAGGGCCAGAGAACAAGGAAAGCCATGGATGGGAGGAAGGGACCCTACCTAGAATATAGAATTTAGAGCCTCTAAGCACTGGGAGAAGCCTTAGAACATGGAATGTCAGTCAGAGCTGAGAGGGGGCCTTAGCACAGTTAATGTCAGAGTTGAGAGAACCCTAGAACACAGAATGTCAGAACTGGGAGGGACCTTAGAACAGAGAATGTCAGAGCTGGGAGAGAGCTTAGAACAAGGAATGTCAGAGCTGGGAGAGACCTTAGAACAGAGAATGTCAGAGCTGGGAGGGAGCTTAGAACAAGGAATGTCAGAGATGGGAGGGAGCTTAGAACACAGAATGTCAGAGCTGGGAGGGAGCTTAGAACAGGGAATGTCAGAGCTGGGAGGGAGCTTAGAACAGAGAATGTCAGAGGTGGGAGGGAGCTTAGAACAGAGAATGTCAGAGCTGGGAGAGAGCTTAGAACACAGAATGTCAGAGCTGGGAGAGAGCTTAGAACAGAGAATGTCAGAGTTAAGAGAACCCTAGAACACAGAATTGTCAGAGCTGGGAGGGCCCTTGGAACCCAAAATGGCAGAACTAGGAGTACCATTAGAACCCAGAATGGCAGAGGTAAGTAGGGCCCTTAGAACCCAGAATAGCCACATGGGGAGGGCCATCAACAACTAGCAACTCACTCTCTTACTTTCCCTAGTTATTACCACCATCATCATTAACCTCATGTATTTCTCTATCATGGCGCCATCTTCCAAAAAGGCTGCCTTGTTTATCTCTTGAGGAATGGCTTGAGGAGTAGTGCTAGTGAGGAGTCTTTGTAAGCAAAGCAGAATGAGAGGAAACTTATCACCATGATTAACCTGAGAAAGAATCCAAATGAAGAGAAAAGATTTGACAAAGGGAAGAGAGAAGACCAAAAAGTGATCTCTGCTTACTAATCAGGGAACCAAGAAGGAGCAATTAGCAAATCAATTTATTAATGGTGGACTTTTGTCCACTTCTACTGTAAAGACAATAATCGATATCTAATTATATACTTTGGACCAATAGGTAGCATGGTAGATAGAGTATTGGGCTCATCTTCCTGAGTTCAAATCTGGTCTCAGATACTAATTAGCTTTGTGATCTTAGGCAAGTCACTGAACTCTGTTTGCCTCAGTTTCCTCATTTTTAAAGTGAACTGAAGAAGGAAATGACAGGCAACTCCAATATCTTTGCCAGGGAAACCCCAAATAGGATCTTCAAGAATCAGACCCAACTGGAAATGGCTAAACAACAAAGTTATATTCTTTACTTCTTCTTGTGTTTTATATTTATATGTATTTATAATATACTTACATTTTAAATTTACTTTATAATATATTTATATTTTTCTTTATGTTCACTGTATAGTTTAAAATTAAATTTATTAATAAAACTATACTGCAAACTTTGGCCTCACATTATAGGGGGGGTTGTATATTTTTATAATATACTTGTGTTTTAAAATTTACTTTATTTATAATATGTGTGTGCATATTTATATATTTTCTTTATAAGTATTGTATAGTTTAAAATTAAATTTATTAACAAAACTATATTGCTAACTTTGGCCTCACATTGTAGGAGGGATGTATACATATTTTTAATATATTCATATTTTTAAATTTATTATACATATTTCTATTTTTCTTTATAAGTATTATATAATTTAAAATTAATTGTATTAATAAAACTATACTGCTAACTTTGACCTCACATTGTAGGAGGGATTATATATATATATTTATAATATACTTATATTTTTTAATTTACTTTATTTATAATATATGTATGCATATATATATTTTCTTTGTAAGTATTGTATGCTTTAAAATTAAATGTATTAATAAAACTATATTGCTAACTTTGGCCTCACATTGTAAGAGGGATATATATATATTTATAATATATTCATATTTTAAATTTTATTATACATATTTATGTATTTTCTTTATAAGTATTGTATAGTTTTAAATTAAATTTATTAATAAAACTATATTGCTAACTTTGGCCTTGCGCATTGTAGGAGGGATGTATACATATTTATAATATATTCATATTTTAAAATTTATTATACATATTTATATTTTCTTTATAAGTATTGTATAATTAATTTTATTAATAAAACTATACTGCTAACTTTGACCTCACATTGTAGGGGGGGGTTATATATATTTATAACATACTTATGTTTTTAAATTTACTTTATTTATAATATATGTATGCATATTTATATATTTTCTTTGTAAGTATTGTATGCTTTAAAATTAAATTTATTAATAAAACTATACTGCTAACTTTGGCCTTGCATTGTAGGAGGGATATATATATTTATAATATATTTATATTTTAAAATTTATTTTATAATATACTTATACATATTTATATGTTTTCTTTATAAGTATTGTATAGTTTAAAATTAAATTTATTAATAAAACTATACTGCTAACTTTGATCTCACATTGTAGGGGGGGTAATATATATTTATAATATACTTATGTTTTTAAATTTACTTTATTTATAATATATGTATGCATATCTATATTTTTTCTTTATAAGTATTGTATAGTTTAAAATTAAATTTATTAATAAAACTATATTGCTAACTTTGGCCTCGCATTATAAAAGGGATGTATATATTTATAATATATTCGTATTTTAAAATTTATTATACATGTTTATGTATTTTCTTTATAAGTATTGTATGCTTTAAAATTAAATTTATTAATAAAATTATACTGCTAACTTTGGCCTCAAGTTGTGAAGGGGGTGTATATAGACACATTTATATGTATTTACATTTATTTCTATAGATTTATATACATATATTTCTTTATGTACACATGTACATACATGCACGTGCCTTTCAAAGTAGGAACCCCGCCTAGATAAATATTATTAAATACAGACACCTTTATGCTGGCCTAGAACTTTACTTAAAGCTAACAAATAATTATTGTTCTCAATAGAGATACCAACAGAACCTTGAGTCATGAATTCCGAATTGCTCTTCCCCAAGGCACATATTTGGGGCTGGTGTGTCTTGAGCTGAACACACATGAGGTGATCTCTAATTGCTTACGCTGGTGGGTGAGATCACTGTGCTAATAAGGCCAGAGTTCTTCCCCTGGTTCCCATGAGCACCGGTTCACTCTGCACGCTCTCTCGGCCACACATTGTCCTTTAGGCCCACTGGACAGAGACCTGGATCTGGAGTCAGAAGTCTGATTTCAAGTACCAGCCGTGTGGCCTTGAGCAATTCACTTCCTAGCCCTTGCATCAGTAAACATTTATTTTTTTAATAAAGCAAAACATTTTCCATTTTAGTCTTGATATAAAAATAAAAATTTATTTTACACACATTTAGGTTCTTAAAAAATATTATAACCATTACAAGTGATCCTTATTACTCTCAATTCCATATTTACAAATTTATCTACTCAGAAAAATTTATTTTTAACCCCAAAACCAATACTTGTGACATTTTCAGAGTCTTGCAGAGTGGCAAAATGTCTGTTACATGTGGCACATGTTCCCGGCTGAAGTGAAGTGAGGGGAACTTGGCCTTATTTTAGCCCATTTCTCCGTCTAGCTGGTGGCCACGTTTTTCATCTTTTTACGCTTCTCGTTGATGACTTGCCATTTTAAACATGTATTAAGCTCTAACTATGTGCTAAGCACTGAGCTAAGTGCTGGAGAGACAAAATCAATAAAGAAACACAGTGTCTGGCCTTAAGGAGATTATAAACTAAAAGGGAAAGATACAAAAAGAGATTGAAAAGGGGAAGAGAGGCAGTGAAAACTGACAGCTCTGGAGTCCTAAGGACCTGGGTGTGAATCTGCCCTTCCTAGCTTTGTGACCCTGGGTAATTGCCTAGCCCTTTCTGCTCTTCTGCCTTGGAACCTATACTTAATATAGATTCTAAGACAGAAGGTAAAGGTTAAAAAAAAAAAAGTGGTAAATCTGGGAATGGACACCAGGCCTTCTGACTCCAAATCCAGTTCTTTTTTCAGAAGATCTGAGTTCATTGGGGGCAGCTGGGTAGCTCAGTGGATTGAGAACCAGGACTAGAGACAGGAGGTCCTGGGTTCAAATCTGGCCTCAGACACTTCCCAGCTGTGTGACCCTGAGCAAGTCACTTAGCCCCCATTGCCTAGCCCTTGCCACTCTTCTGCCTTAGAACCAATACATAGTATTGATTCTAAGAAGGTAAGGATTTAAAAAAAAAATGCTGTGTCCCAATTTGTATCCTAAATCCATCCTTTTCTCTGTCAGGACATGGGTAGCATCCTTTTTTTAAATGCAAAACATATTTCCATATTATTTTAAAAAGGGAAGAAAAAAAATTTAAGTGAAAAATATATTCTTCAGTCTACATTCAGATTTCACCAGCTCTCTCTGGAGGTGGATAGAATTTTTTTTTTTATCATGAGTTCGTTACTGTATTGAACAGAGTAGTTCACTGATCACCGATACTATGTTGCTGTTATCCTGTACAATAATCTCCCAGTTCTACTCACTTCACTTTGTATCAGTTCATATAAGTCTTCTTGGGTTTTACTGAATTAATCAAGTGGGGAATATTCTTCATCAAAGGTCCTCTACTAACGTGGCTGGTCACTGGATTGAACCAAATTCTTAAGGCTTTCCAAGTTGTTGATATAAATTGTTCTCCTGGTTCTGCTGCTTTCACTGCATCAGTTCACACAAGTCTTCTCAGGTTTCTCTGAGCCCAGGATTCTGGTAACAAGGTTATGGAATCATAGATTTAGAGCTAGGAGAAACCTAAGGAGGTCATGGAGTCCAACCTCCTTATAGCATAGATAAAGAAAGTGGGGGAGAGAAATGTAAATAAGTGTGTATAGAGAGGCTATAGAGAAGACATAAGAGGTCCTCTGTAGGGGAAGGCACGAGCAGCCAAGTGAATCAGAATAAAGCATCCCCCCATGTACAGAAACAGCTTTAGACTGGATGCTTCCTATGCCACTCTGGGCAAGTTGCTTCCGCTCTCTGAGGCTCAGTGTCCTCACCTGTGAAATGGGCATGGTAGTATTTACAGTACCTTCCACGCAGATAGGAAATGAAACAAGGAAAATCCTTTGCAAACCTTAAAGAAACCCGAACTGTCTGTATTTAAAGTCTTGAGTCCAGGAGGATGCTCTTTTAGTGAAAAGAAACCCACTCGCTAGAGTCCAAGCCTAGCCTTGGCACAATCCTGGTCCTCAGGTGCCCTCTGCTGGCCAAAGGAGAGGAAAAAGTCAATAAAGCCTTTCTTGGTGCCCACAAGAACTCCACAGAGGGCAGTTCTTTGTAGGAGATGGAATCTCATGGAGGGCTCACCTTAGTTTGGGGTTGTTCAACCACAAGCAGGAACTGGTTGTGCTGAATTATCCAAGCTGTCTCCCCAGCACCCCTCAGTGTGAGCTTTCACAGAATCACAGATTTAAAACTAGGAGTCGTGACGTCCTTGTTTTATAGATGAGGAAACCAAGGCCCAGAGATTTCTTTATTCAATTGAAACTGCTCTCTCCAGCTCATCCGTGACCTCTTTTATTTATTTATTGTTTAAAACCCTTACCGTGAAGTCTCAATCAAAGCTTCAATTCTAAGGCAGAAGAGGGTAAGGGTTAGGCAATTGCCCAGGATCACACGGCTAGAAAGAGGTGTCTAAGGTCAAATTTGAACTCGAGTCTCTCTATCTGCAGGGAGGGCAAGAATAATCTACTGATTGGTGGATTGTTCTTGCCCTCCCTGCAGCCTCTATATGATGGATCACCTTCTTTTCTTTATCAGTCTATTCTCTCCAAGTTTCCGTGACACTACCCCTCTTGGTTCTCTCCTGTTCCTTCTCCTCCCCCTTGCTTGCTAGGTCTTCATCCAGATCACCCCCCCCCCCCCAAGTCTGTTCTGGGCTTGTCTTTTCCCTCTATTATTTCACTTGGTGAGCTCATCAGCAACCACAGTTTCAATTATTATTAATGATTCTCAAATCTACTTTATTATTAGAGAGTATTAACCTCTCTGCTGACCTCCAATTTTGAATCTCCAACTATTTAGATCTCTCAGAATTGTCCAGTAGACATTTTAAACCCAACCTGGACCAAACTGAACTTATTATGTTTCCCCCAAATCCTCCTCCCTCCAGACTTTCCCATAACTGTTGTTTATTCGTTTGTTTTTAACCCTTACCTCCCATCTTTAAATCAGTACTCTGTATTAGTTATAAGGCAGAAAAGTAGTGAAGGCTGGGAAATGGGGGTTAAGTGACTTGCCCAGGATCACACAGCTAGGAAGTATCTAAGGCCATATTTGAACCCAGGACCTCCCATTCACAGGCCTGGCTTTCTGTCCACTGTCCCTCTATGGATTATTTCCAATCCCCTTCATATATCTTGTCTGAATATTGACTTGTCCATTAGCTTTTTGGAGAGCAGAGATTGTCCTTTATGTTTCTTTGAAACCTGAGGACTTGGCACAATGCCTGGTACATAGTAGGTGCTTAATAAATGCTTACTGACTGACTTAAAGTCACACCAATAATCAGCATTGGAAGGGGAATCTGAACTCAGGTACTTTGACTCTAATTTTCCTGTGTACTACATTGTTCCCTCCCCTGGCAGGTTCAACCTGTCCCAGACTCTCTGCCCATAGAGGCCGCCCCAAAGACTCTCCACCCCCATGAGGACCTGAGGTCCGTGTGTGCTCAAGACTTGGTCCAGGTAGCAGGAATGCTAGTTACTGCACACCCAGGAGGTTCCAAGAGGGGGGCGTCAGGGCAGCCACCACACCAAGGCACCATTATCCCATTCAGCCAACAAGGAGCCCAGGAGACCCATCAGCCTCCAGGTCCAGTGGGCCATCCATGACCATTTGCAGCCCTGGCTAGATTTTCTCTCTGAGAACAGCCTCTATCATGCTAGGAAGTGACTTCTCAGCCTTATTCTGGCACTAAGAGCCCTTTTAGTGTGTTTCGGGAGGGATGTGGGGGTGGTTGTAACTTTGGCAGCAAAATAGCCTCCTCTCTTGTCTTCTGAGTGTGTGCTAATGCAAACGTGGCCTCGCTGTGGGTGGTCTGCCTTTAAAGTCAGAAGCTCTGCTCCTCCCATGGGCTACAGATGTCCATCCCATCACGAACAGTCACACTCACTCACGTCGAAATACACATACAGATACCACCGATATAATGCACGCACACACCTAGAGGCAAACTTTAGACGGATAGATGAGGTAGGTAGGTAGGTGGGAGAGAGACAGAAAGACAGACAGGCAGATAGACAGACATGTACAGTCAGACAAACATGGACAGACAGAGATAGAGAGACAGACAGATAGACAGACATAGATAGACACACTGACAGACGGATGGATAGATGGATAGACAGATGGATAGATGAGACAGTTAGGTAGATGGAAGGGAGACAGAAAGATAGAGATAGACAGACAGACATGGACAGACAGACAGAGATAGACAAATAGACATTGACAAATAGACAGATAGATGGACAGATAGATAGATAGACAGACAGATAGATAGAGACTATTCCATATTCTGATTTCCCTGACCCTCGGTGGAATAGATGCTGCTTGCAGGAATGGTCCAACCATTTTGCAAAGCAATATGGAATTACAGGGCTTTTTTAAGTAATTAAACTTTCTAAGAGGCAGCTATGTAGCACAGTGGATACAGTGCCAACCCTGGCGTCAGGAAGACTCATCTGTATGAGCTCAAATCCAGCACCAAACACCTACCTGCTAGGTGACCCTGGGCAAGTCACTTAATCCTATTTGCTCCAATTTCCTCATCTATAAAATGAACTGGAGAAAGAAATGGCCAACCACTCCAGAATCCTTGTCAGGCTTGGAGTCGGGAAGACCCAAGTTCAAATGAGGCTCAGACACTTAAAAGTTATATGACCTGGACAAGCCATTTAACCCTGTTTGCCTCAAGGAAATATATATATACATATGTGTGTGTGTGTGTGTATAGAGTCTCCTCCATTAATTAGACTATAAACTTTTTTTAAAACTTTATTTCTGACAGTAACAACTGTAAAACAGAAGGGCAAGGGCTAGCCAATAGGAATTCAGTGGCTTGCCTAGGGTCACTCATTAGTATTAAAATCCCTAAATGCTAGAGGAACTAGGTTCAAATGTTGCCTCTGTCATTTAGTCCATGTGTGATGTTAGACAAATAAATACCTTACCCAGTCCAAGCCTCGACTTCCTCCTCCATAAAATAAGGGAGTTGGACCTGGAAGCCCCAGCTCCTCTGGCCTCTCCCCACTTCAGATTGTTGAAAGTAGATCCTGGACAGAGGAGAGCTTCCCCCAGAACCTCTGTTTCCAGAGAAGACCTCATCATTACTCATTTGGCCCCAGGACAACACCTTAAGCCCCAACCCTGCCAGTTCCAGTTCCTTTTTATGTATGGTCTCCCCCATTAAACTTTGAGTTCCTTGAGGGCAGGCACTGTCTTAGTTTTCTTTGTATCCCCAGCTCTTAGCACAGCATCTGGCACACAGTAGGTGCTTAATAAATTTGGTTGACTATTTAAATAATATGTAAGGCACATGTAGTAGACTTCTCTACTAGCAGCAATGCAATGATCCAGGACGATTCTGAGGGACTTAGGAGAAAGATGCTGTCCACATCCAGAGGAAGAACTGTGGGAGTAGAAATGCACAAGGAAAACAACTGCTTGGTCACATGGGTCAATAGGGATATGACTGGGGATGTAACCCATCACCCTAGTGCAAATAACAATAATAGGGAAATGGGTCTTGATCAATGACACATGTAAAACCCAGTGGAATTGCTGCTTGGCTACAGGAGGGAGGCGGAGGAGGGGAGGGAAAGAACATGATTCATATAACTATGAAATATTCTAAATCAATTAATTAAATAAATAAACTTAAAATTATATTTTAAAAATATGTAAGGCACTTTCCTGCTCTGCTTCTTCAGGTTCCTTTCATCCCTACATCTTTTCCAGTTTTTACAGAAACACTTTCCCAGAGGATTTCAAAGCCACACTGCTTTCCTAGCTTCCTCCATGAAATCTAGGAGGCAGTGGAGCACTTCTTCCCAGCTGGACCAGGCATCAGTCCATTACAAAAGTGGGTGAGCCAGGGAGTAAGGAGTCATGGTGTTTGGTGGGTGTCATAGGATGGGGTGAAAATGATCCACCTTATTGCAGACTGGGATAGAGGAGGGATAAGCCTTCACAGATATGGGACCACTTAAGCCCAAATCTCCTCCCCCTACCTCCCAATGTATTCCATTATGAGTCAAGAAAAGAGTCTCTTGGTGGCTTGGGCTTATTTGGAACATGTGGCTACAAACTCCACTCCAGCCTGACCATCAAAGCCCATAATCTTTTCCGCATCTCTCCCCTCCCCCATGGCACTCCTCCCCTCTCCTTGGGGGCCCAGGCTAGCTCTGCCATCACAGCTGAAAACAATTCTATTAACTCAGCTACTTCCAGATGGGTCCTTTTCTCATCCCAGGCAGCCCTGGATGCCTTGCAGTAGGGATGGAGAGATGGGCTTTGAAACTAAAGGACTGGGGTGGATAGCAACATAAGGGGAAGAATGCTGGTGCTGGGAGTTAGGAGACCTGGGTTCTAATCATACTTCAAGGTTGCCTTGCTGTGTAGCCCTGGGTACATCCCTTTCTCTCTTTGAATCTCAGTTTATCATCCTATAAAATGAGGGAATTAGACTAAACATATTCTAAGGGTCCTCCCAGCTCTAACATTCTCTGTTCTAAGATCCCTCCCAGCTTTGACATTCTGGGTTCAATTCATTGCCCTCTAAGAGATAATATAGACTAGAGACAGCGAGATAGGTCAGTGGATAAAGTGCCAGTTTTGGAAATGGGTGATCCTGAGTTCAAATTTGACCTCAAATACTTCTTATCTGTGTGACCCTAAGCAAGTCACTTAACCCCAGTTGCTTAACCCTTACTGTCCTTCTGCCTTGCAACCAATACTTGTACTGATTCTAAGATACAAGGCAACGATTTTAAGAGAGAGAGAGAGACAGAGAGAGAGAGAGAGAGAGAGAGAGAGAGACGGAAAGAGAATGTGGACTCTATAAGAACAGATCTTAATTTGAACCTCTCAAAGTCCATAATCTAAACAAATGTAGAAACTGAGACCCACAACAAATGGATAAGATAGGCTTTGAATTCAGGATCTCAGATGCTAGTTCTGGGACTAAGCAGAACAAGGATATCCCCTGTGCCAACAAAAAAGAAACTTTTTGAGTTTGCTTAAGAAAGCCTGCTTCAAAGTGCTCTTGCCCCCTTAACTGACCTATCTTTGTGCCTAATCTAGATATAATCTTACCCCAACATCCCCTGGCCAAGGTACCCTGTCTGTACCAAGTGCCAAGGGATCAGGTCAGTTCCCTGACCTTTTGACTAGCAGACTGTGACTAGGAAAATATGGGTTTCCAAGCCTGTGAATTGCCAAAACTGTAAAGGTTTCGTCCAAACTGTAAAGATAATTTTTAGTGTCTTGATTTAAATCAAAAATAAGTGGTCGCCATGGGAAAATTCCCAGATATGAAAATACCCAAGTTAGCTGGGTTTTAAGGATATTTTAATTAATAAAGGGAGAGCAAGTCAGTCTTTATCACTCACCACAAGATCATCTCAAGCAAGTTCTAAACCTCTGAACTCCATCTCCATCTATGAACTCCAACTCCAACTAGCTCAAATTCAATAAGTCCCTTCCTTTTAAAGAAATTTTCTCTTATGTCACCTCCCCTAAATTTTCACATCTACCAATCACAGTAGATACTTTTTCCAGGATTGCCCATTCTTAGTTCTCATCTTCTTTTGTTCTCACCTTCTCTGGTTGAATTAAATCCTCTGAGTACTTCACACCTCTTTTGTTAAGCTTGCCTTTTGTAAGTTGCTTGACCTTTTAGTGATTAATTTAACCTTTATAGGTACTTAGCATCCTTTTGTATTAGATCTAAAAATAGACCTAGCTTAAGGTTCTAGCTTTACTATAAACTTTTCATTGTTCAATCAGGAGTTTTCAACTTTATCTTCCCCTAAGGCACTGTCTGAGTAGGGTGGAGTAATTTTAAAAGTTCTCAATACATTCCTGATCAATTACCTCCATTGTTAAAAATGGGGAATGGCTTAATCAAATCTTCTGAAGTAGAGTCTGAGCAGTTTTAAGATTTGCAATCCCCCTGATGATCATTGGGAGACTAGTCTCCCCATTGATCATTTAACATAATCATCTCGTAGTCCTAAACATACTTCTAACTACAGATGTATACAATATTCGATTTTCTAAGAAGAAATTACAGTAGTTAGGAAGGAATAGAAAGAAAGAAAGCAAAACCAATGTTTTGCTAGGCACATTGACAGAAAGCCAAATTAGGGGCAGTTCCCTTGGCATAAAAGTGTACATTTACAAATAAATGTTTAATAAAACTTCAGTTCAATCAACCACACCCAAAGTTCATTGTTGATCTTCTTGATGTAGTGTGGGTTTTTCTGGCATCTTTCTGCAACAGTTCATTCTCTGGATTTAGTAGTTAGCAAGCTTCTTCCTTGGAGATCTTTTCTCGAACAAAAATTCAAAAATCGGATTTTTATTAAAATACAAGACAGACCTTCCCCCATACCTTTCACCCTTACTCCCTCCCCTGGCTTTCCCTTGGGAAGCAAAACTCAGCTGCTTGCCTTTAGCTTTGCATGAATATTTATTTAGTACCTACTGGGAGTCAGACACTAGGAATGGATAAAAACAAAAAAAGCAAGAGGGTGGGGGGCTTTTGTTCTCCATGAATTTATGTTTTCCTGGATTTATGTAGACTTTCTGGTTACAAGGAGCTCTTCATCTTTTGACCCATTTGGACCTCCAAGCAACCTAATGAATTACGGGGAAAATTACCAGAAATTGTTTCTATAAAGTCCCCCTCCCCCACTTAATACAAGCATTCAAAGATATGCATCTTTCTCTACTTGTTGCTTTTGCTGTATCCCATAGGTTTTGACATGTTGTTTCATTGTCATTCTCCTTAATGAAAGTTGTTTTTTTTTTCCAGCTATCCTACTTATTTTTTCCCCCATGGTTATATGATTCATAGTCTCTCCCTCCCCTCTTCCCTCCCCCCTCCCAGAGTTGATAAGCAATTCAACTGGGTTATATATGCATTATCACCCAAAACCTACTTGCATATTATTCATTTTTTGTAAGAGTAATCTTTTAAAACCAACCCCCCAAATCCTATGTCCATATAAACAAGTGGTAAATCACCTATTTTCATCTGCATTTCTACTCCAACAGTTCTTTCTCTGGAGGTGGATAGCATTCTTTCTCATAAATTTTCCTGGAAAGATCTGTGGGAGTAGAAACACAGAAGAAAAACAACTACTTGATCACACAGGTCACACAATGGGGATATGATTGGGGTTATAAACCCTAAATGATCACCCTAGTACAAATATCAATAATATGGAAATAGATATTGACCAATGACACATGTAAAGCCCAGTGGAATTCTGCATCATCAGCAATAGGAGGGGATTTGGGGGAGTGGAGGAAAAGAAATGATTTTTGTAATTTTGGAAAAATTCTCTAAATTAATCAATTAAATAAAAATTTTAAAAAATTAAAAAAAAATTGTCCTGGATCATTGCATTACTATTAGTAGCCAAGTCTATCACATTTGATTGTTCCATAATATTTCAGTTACTGTGTACAATATTCTCCTAGTTCTACTTATTTCACTCAGCATCAGTTCATTTAGGTCTTTCCAGTTCTTTCTGAAATCATCCTGTTGATCATTCTTAACAACACATTAATATTATTCCATCACCATCATAAACCACGATTTTTTCAACCATTCCCCAATTGAGGGACACCCACTCATTTTCTAATTTTTTGCCACCACTAAAAGAGCAGCTATAAATATTTTTGTACACACAGGTCCATCCCCATTTTTTTTATCTCTTTGGGGTATAAACCTAGTATTAGTATTGCTGGATCAAAGGGCAGGCATTCTTTTAAAGCCCTTTGAGCAAAATTCCAAATTGCCTTCCAGAATGGTTGGATCAATTCACAACTCCACCAGCAATGCATTAGTATCCCAATTTTACCACATCCCCTTCAACATTCATTATTTTCCTTTTCTATGAAGTTTTAATAACTCTGTGTGACGGATGAAGAAATTTACACTCAGAAAAGATAAAGGATGAGAAAGTGAGGTCTAGAGTCAGAAGACCTGGGATTAAATCTGGCCTCAGATACTTTCCAGCTGTGTGACTCTGGGCAAGTCATTTAATCTCATTTGCCTGCTCTGTCCTTCTGTCTTAAAGTTGTTACTAAGATAGAAAGGAAGAGCAAAAGAAAAGAAGGAAGAGGAAAGAAGTAGGGAGAGAGAATCCAATTCCTGTCTTTTACAGATTGAGAGCTGAAGCAGCCACATGGCATAGTACTTGCAGTCAGAAAGTCCCGAGTTCAAATCTTTCCTCAGACATTAGCTAGGTAATCCTGAGTATGTCATTTAACAATCATTCGATTTCCTCATCTGTAAAATATTATAATAACTACCTACCTCACACTTTAGTAGTGAAGATCAAATGATTCAACACATGTAAAGGACTTTGTAAACTTTAAAACACTATCTAAAGCCATTCTCTAATTGATAAATGGGCAAGGGACACAAATAGGCAGTTTTCAGATAAAGAAATCAAAACCATTAATAAGCACATGAAAAAGTGTTCTAATCTCTTGATAATCAGAGAGATGCAAATCAAAACAACTCTGAGGTATCACCTCACACCTAGCAGACTGGCTAACATGACAGCAAAAGAAAGTAATAAATGCTGGAGGGGAGGTGGCAAAATTGGGACATCAATGCTTTGCTGGTGGAGTTGTGAATTGATCCAACTGTCATGGGCATTGTACCCCAAGAAACTCAAACAAACTATTATCAGGGAAATTCCTTTGCACCCTTACACCCTCTGACTCCCAACCCAAAACGTCAGAACCTGAGGATCATCCTCCCTTGATTCTCCCAAAGATCCAAATCATGAGAACCACCCCCATGCCTTCAGGGGAAACTCCCCAACCCCTTGCCCCAGAGTCAAGTCTTCATTGACTATAAAAACCCCAGAACTGAGGCATTGAGAGAGCAACCTCCCAGGTTGCTCCACTCATGCTGTCTTGCTTGCCAAAAATGCAACATTACTAATAAATCTTTTTACTTTTAAGTTAAGTTTGGAGTCTTGTATTCTTGCAAAAGGTATCCTTCTTAAACCCCAGGGGTACACATCTGCACCCCATGACGTCACCATTCCAGATGGCAATTTGGAACTGTGCCCAAAGGGCGCTGAAAGACTGCCTGCCCTTTCATAGCACTGCTGGGTTTGTACCTCAAAAGATAATAATGAAAAAGACTTGTACAAGAATATTCATAGCTGCTCTCTTTGTGTTATGGGGTTTGGATTTGTACCCCTGGGGTTCGGGAAGGATACCTTTCGCAAGAATGCAAGACTCCAAAAACTTAGCTTAAAAACAAAAAGAGAAATTTATTCGTTTAGGGAGTAATGTTGAGAATGGCCAGGAGGATAGCAAGGTGGAACAGCAAGATGGGGAGCAGTTCCTGGGAGGACAGCATGGATGGAAAGGCTGTCCCCCAGATGACATCAGTCCTGGGGCTTTTATACTCTTTACAACAGATGCTGTGTCATGGTGTGGACATGACTTAGAGTGCTAATCCCTCAGGCATTTGGTGGGGTGGGGTGGTCATCTGACTGGGGTCTGCCTGGAGGCATAAAGATTCATCTCTTTGTCCCTCTTAAATCTATAGGACTATCAAAGAGAATAAACATCTCAGGACCCTGGGGGAGGGAGGGTCATTGGGTATTTCTAGGATGCAAAGGCAAGGGAGTTTCCCTGATAATAGTTTCTGGGGTACAATGCCCATGTCATCTGTGGTGGCAAAAAATTGGAAAATGAGGGGATGCCCTTCAATTGGGGAATGGGTGAACAAATTGTGGTCTATGTTGCTGATGGAATACTATTGTGCAAAAAGGAATAATAAAGTGGAGGAATTCCGTGGAGACTGGAACAACCTCCAGGAAGTGATGCAGAGCGAAAGGAGAAGAACCAGGAAAACATTATACACAGAGACTGATACATTGTGGTACAATAGAATGTAATGGACTTCTCTACTGACAATCCTGAGGGACTTATGAAAAAGATGCTATCCATATCCAGAGAAAGAACTGTGGGAGCGGAAACACAGAAGAAAAACAACTGCTTGATCACATGGGTTGATGGGGATATGACTGAGGATGTAGACTCTAAAAGATCACCGTGGTGCAAATATCAATAATATGGAAATAGGTCTTGATCAAGGACACATGTATAACCCAGTGGAATTGCCAGTTGGCTACAGAAGGGGGGTGGAAGGAGGGGAAGGAAAGAACATGAATCATGGCAAAAATGGAAAAAATTTCTTAATTAAATAAAAAATTAAATTAAATTTTAAAAAAAACACTATATAAATGGTAGCCATCATCATCATTGCTGTCATTCAGTAATTTTTAGTTGTGCCTAACTCCTGGTGACCTCATTTGAGGTATTCTTGGCAAAGATACTGAAGTGGTTTCCCATTTCCTTCTCCAGATCATTTTACAGATGAGGAAACAGGCAAGCAAGTAGCTTACCCAGGATCACACAGCTAATAACTGGGGCTAGATTTGAACTCCTTCCTGACTTCAGGGCAGGAGATCTATCCACTGTGCCACCTAGCTGCCATTAATATTTATTAATATACCTGTCAATTGGGTTTTTGGGAACCCCAACTTTGCCCCACTCCCCCTAGAACTCACCCTGAGGGAAGTCCCAGACTGACCCCTGTAGGACTGAACAATAGACCTTAAAGTACCAATCACAGTTTAGCTGGAACTAGTAGACCTAATCAAATGTAAAGTATCCTTTTTGTCTCAGAAGTTTCTTTTTGGGGGGGTAGCTGGGTAGCTCAATGGATTGAGAGTCAGGCCTAGTGATGGGAGTCCCTAGGTTCAAAGTTGTGTGACCCTGGGCAAGTCACTTAACCACCATTACCTAGCCCTTACTGCTCTTCTGTCTTAGAACCAATACACAGTATAGATTCCAAGATAGAAGGTGACGGTTAAAAAAAAAAAGATTCTCTTTTTGTATCAGAGTTCTTGCCCAGGTAGCCCAACCCTAGGCTGGACCTTTCCCTTTTGTATCCATTTGTAAAGCATTAGCCTCTCCCTGATAATCCTGTCTGGGACTTCTCATTTCTTGTAGCCATAGTAAAACCAATGAATCATCCTTCCCTGTCCTTAGTACCCCAAAAGGTTTCCCTCATTGTATCAGAGATCCCTTCCCAAGAAGACCAACACCAGTGCTGGGACCATCCTTTTAGTATTGTCAGCATGGAAGCTTTGGGGTCTCCAATCTATAAGCCAGTCCTGAAACTTGGGGTTCATCAGATCTCACTAGGCCACAAGTTTGGGGTTCCTTGATTCCATGTTGATGGTATCCATTGTAGTAGAGCACTCCCTGATACCCCAACCTCTTTCCCAAGCCTGCTTACAATCCGTCAGTGTATGCTTTCTGCCTGGAGTTCCCCAAAAGGTATGTAGGACCCCTATGTTCTATCATTTCTTTAGAGAATCTTCTGGCGGAATCCTCCCAGAGATACCGTCCCCAGAGCCCCAGGATTTTGACCGGGTGTAGTATTTGGCGCTTGGCTCTGTGTAGCTGCCAATTCTTAGGGACCTGTCTCTTTCCTAATGAAAACTGGTTTTTTCTGACTACTTTAGTAGTTCTGTTTTTTCAAATTGACCCTTGTATTGCTGTTACTGTTGTCAAATGGAATCTAGAAACCCCCAACTTGTAGCCTAGTAAGATCTGATGAACCCCAAGTTTTAGGACTAGCTTGTAAGTTGGAGACCCCAAAGCTTGCACTTATTTCCCATTCCCATGAGCATCCACCCTGAAGGGAATCTCAGGCTAGCAGTTTCAGACTGAAGAATGGACCCTAAGGTAAATGACAGTCCCAATTAGGTGGGGCTAAGCATATGCTAAGCACCCTCTTTGTTTTAGGTCTCTCCCCTAGGGCATCAGAGATGCCCTTTTCCCAAGAGCACCCACACCTGGGCAGGGACTATCCTTTAGTATCCATTGTAAGCAGCCCTTCTCTTGGACCCTTGCCTCCAGCTAGGATTCCTTTCCCAAGCTGGATTGTATGCTGTCAGTATAGTTTGAACAACTTCCATTTCCTTGTAGCTATGGTAATGTCAGTCAATCATCTTTCCCTGCCCCTGGATTTCCCCCAAATGGTATGTAGGTTCCCCAAATTCTTTTGTTCTTTGGAGTTGTCAAGTCTAGTCAGTTGGCTTTCTCAGAGGTCAGAGGTCAGAGGTCAGAGCCCAGAGTTTAATCCTGGGACTCAGCGTAGGCGTGTGGCACGCAGTTCTGTATAGAGGCCTACTATCACACTGAACCCCTTTCCTTGATTAAAGAGTGATTTTTTGACTATTTGATAGTTTTGTATTTTTCCAAGTCAACACTGTATACAGTGTTTTTCTGGTTCTACTTATTTCACTCTGCATCAGTTAGTGGAGGTCTTTGATGGAAACATTTTTTTATCTATTTAATTAATTTAGAATATTTTTCCATGCTTACATGATTCATGTTCTTTCCTCCCCCTCCCTCCCCCATCCCGGAGCTAAAGAGCAATTCCACTGGTTTACACGTATCATTGATCAAAACCAATTGATGGAAACTATTAAACACCTTCTATGAGCCAGGCACTATGCTCAACACTAGAGACACTAAAAATAGCAGAAGACAATCTCCTTCCTCAAGCTGCTTACAGTGGAATGGGTTACTGACTGTGTGACCCGAAGCAAATTGGGCCTCCCTTTCCTCATCTGCAAAATGGGTTAGAGGACCCTTGAAGTCCCTTCTTGCTCTAAATCCACAGCATTATGATAAGGTCTGCTGGATTCCAGTCTCTCTTTTTTTTTTTCCTTCTGCCCTCTTTTTGCCTGGCCAGGCTAGAGAGGCCCAGAGATCGGGCCAATAAGAGGCCCAATAAAATGTAAAGAAGAAGAAATGAATGGAGAGAGGAAGCTTGAATAGGCAGACCTAGTGCTCCTCCTACAGCTCCACAATGCATATTTATAAAGCATTTGAAGGCTTACAAAGCCATTTCCTCCTCCAGAATCATGTGATCTAAGGAGTCTGGGTCTGGCCTGCCCTTTTGGGCCAGGATTTCATCCCTTTGCACACACACACACAGAGATATAAGGGGCTTAACCTAGGAATTCCTGACTTTGGTTTGGGACTTTATAGTTTCCAAACATTATCTCATTTAGCCTCAATAGCCAAGTAACAATATAGTTCTGATTTTTAAACCCTTAGCTTCTGTCTTGGAATGGGATATAAGTCTTGGTTCCAAGACAGAAAAACAGAATGGGCTGGGCATTCTGGGACTAAGTGACTTACCCAGCTTCCACGCTAGGAAGTGTCTGAGTCCCCATTTAAACCCAGGATTTCCTGCCTCCAGACCTGGCTCTCTATCCCCTGAGCCACCTAGCTGCCCCTAACAATATAGTTATTATTCCCATTTTGCAGATACTAAAAATTGAGGCCCAAAGAGGTCAATCAACTTGTCTAAGGTCATGCAACTAATAAATCAGAGGCAGGATTTTAATCCAAGTCCATTTTCTATATCTACCAAGCCATGCTACCTCACATTACCATTTTACAGAGGAAGAAACTGAGGCTCAGGAAGGTGCTCAGGCGGAGGGGTTTTCCATTACAATCATTGCCTAGAAGGAAGTCACCTTGTGGGAAGTAGGAAAGGACCCAGCTGGGGACCCCATCAGGACCCTCTGAAAATCATTGTATATGCAGTGATTCCCTTGGCTTTTAAGTCTCCCCTCTCTACAAACCCTAAATCCAAAACAGGGATTCTTTTTTTTTTTAACCCTTACCTTCCATCTTGGAATCAATACTGTGTATTGGTTCCAAGGCAGAAGAGTGGTCAGGGCTAGGAAATGGGGGTCCCATTTCTAGACCTGGCTTTCAGTCCACTAAGCTACCTAGCTGCTCCCAGGGATTCCTTTTGAGCTGAAGGCTGCCAGAAAAATCCCTCCTAAGAGAAGGAAGAGAAAGTTAAAGATTCATTTCACTTTGAGTCTAAAAAGAAGAAACACTATGAGGTATTTTTTTCTTTTTTTTTAACCCTTACCTTCCCTCTTGGTAAGAAAAGTGGTAAGGGCTAGGCAATGGGAGTCAAGTGACTTGTCCAAGGTCACACAGCTGGGAAGTGTCTGAGGCCAAATTTGAATCCAGGACCTCCCATCTCTAGGCCTGGCTTTCAATCCATTGAGCTACCCAGTTGCCCCCAATGAGGTTATTTCTAAAGTAGGTAACCTATTTTTTTTCCTTTCTTTCTTCCTTCCTTCTTTCCTCTCTGTTTTTCTTTGTTTCTTTTTTCTTTCTGTCTATCTATATATCTTTCTTTCTTTCTCTTTCCCCTTACCTTCTGTCTTAGTAATAAATCTAAGACAGAAGGGCAAAGGATAGGCAAATGGAGCTAAGTGACTTGCCCAAGATCACATAGTGTCTGAGACTAAATTTGAACCCAGGTCCTCCCAGCTCCAGGTATGGCACTGTGCCACCTAACATTCCCAGACCTATTTATTTTCAAATAAAAGAGGACTGAAATAAGATTCACATATGGACCCATGATTTTGATATTTCATGACATATTGATCCTTATGGTGGAAATCTACAGGTGGGGGAGCTGTTCTGGTCATCCATAGACACATCTCTCTGTCTCTGTCTATCTGTCTGTCTGTCTGTCTCTGCCTGTCTCTCTCTCTCTGTGTCTGTGTGTGTGTGTGTCTCTCTCTCTGCCTGTCTGTCCCTCTGTCTCTCACTCTCTCTCTTTCTGTCTCTGTCTCTGTCTCTCTCTCTCTCTCTCTCTCTCTCTGCCTGTCTGTCCCTGTGTCTCTCTGTCTCTCTGTCTCTCTCTCTCTGCCTGTCTGTCCCTGTGTCTCTCACTCTCTCTCTCTCTGTCTCTGTCTCTTTCTCTCTCTCTCTCTCTCTGCCTGTCTGTCCCTCTGTCTCTCACTCTCTCTCTCTCTGTCTCTGTCTCTGTCTCTCTCTCTCTCTCTTTCTGCCTGTCTGTCCCTGTGTCTCTCACTCTCTCTCTCTCTCTGTCTCTGTCTCTTTCTCTCTCTCTCTCTCTGCCTGTCTGTCCCTCTGTCTCTCACTCTCTCTCTCTCTGTCTCTGTCTCTGTCTCTCTCTCTCTCTCTCTCTCTCTCTGCCTGTCTGTCCCTGTGTCTCTCACTCTCTCTCTCTCTGTCTCTGTCTCTTTCTCTCTCTCTCTCTCTGCCTGTCTGTCCCTCTGTCTCTCACTCTCTCTCTCTCTGTCTCTGTCTCTGTCTCTCTCTCTCTCTGTCTCTTTCTCTCTCTCTCTAACTGTCTGTCCTTTTGTCTCTCACTCTCTCTCTCTCCCCCGTCTCTCTTACTCTCTTTCTCTGTCTCTCTGTCTCTCTCTCTCTCACACACACACACAAACACACACAAACACACACTTATACATACATACACACATACAGTACCAGAAGAAAGAAATTCCCCAATTCTTTCCCTCCCTGGGATCATAGATTTAGAGCTGAAAGGAATCTCAGGGGGCATCCTGTCTGACCAATTTGTTTTATACATAAGAAACTAAAACCCAAAGAGTTTAGAGGCCACACAGAAAGCAAGTCATCCTTCTTCATCCATTTATTGTAGGGGAAAGAGGACGAAGAAGAACTTTGGAGGAAGGCAAAAAATTAATTCATTCAATATATCAACAAATATTTATCAGCTACTCCTTGGATTTCACAAACATCTTTGTTCTTCAGGCCTTTCAATCCTATTCTACCCTTCTTGCGCCCATTGGGGTTTTCTTGGCAAAGATCCTGGGGTGGTTTGCCATTTCCTTCTCCAACTTATTTAATATATGGGAAAACTGAGGCAAACAGGGTGAAGTGACTTGTCCAGGGTCATGTCTGAGGCTACATTTGAATCAGGGTCTTCAGAGACCTAGCACTCTATCTACTATACCACTTAGCTGCCGAAACAAACATCACTTATTATATTTATATATATATATAATATGATATATTATGTTATACTGTATCATCATATATTACATATACAGATATAAAATATATCATTTATTATTATAAACAAACATCATCTATTAAACATGCATTATTTGCAAGTGATGGGAATACAAGACAACTAAAGCAACCCAGCATTGGTCCTTCAGAAATGGATAGAGTTTCAGGCCTGGAGTCAGGAGGTCCTGGACTCAAATCTGACCTCAGACACTTCCTAGCTGTGTGACTCTGAGCAAGTCACTTAACCCCAATTGCCTAGCCTTTGCCCATCTGTCTTAGAGTTGTTACTAGGACCGAAAATAAGGGTTACCATTAATTAATTACAAAAAGAAATGTCTTATCCAGTGTCTGGAGGTCATACAAAGTCTAGATAAAACAGTGTCCCTGACCTTGTGTTATTCAAGTTCTAGTGCAGGGAGATAGGATTGGGAACACAGAACATAGTGTTACCAGAAATGGACATTAGAGATGTACAAAGTGCTGCTGAGATTGGAAGGAGAAGGTCTTAAGCAATCAGGAAATTCAGGGAAGACTTGCTGGAGGAGGTAGCCTCTGAGTTAGATTAAGAACCTCTCATCAAGTTCTCCCATAAAGTGCCTCAAGGAATTAAGTCAAATCTTATACCTCCCAATACCTCAGTTTCCAAATATTGTCTAGAGGCAGCTAGATGGGGGAAAAGGGGCGAGGAATAGAGCTCTGGAACTGGAGTCAGAAAGACCTAAGTTCTGTGGAAAGGAAAACTTTCAAAGATAGCCTCTCAGCAGGGGTATCTCTCCATACTCTCTCTCTCTCTTCAACTCTCTCTCCATTCCCAGTTACAAAACTTTCTGTATCCCCTGTTCTTCAATCCCCTACATTTCCCTATAAATAATACAGTTCAAATCTGGCCTTTGACATTTACTAGCTATATGACCCTGGGAAAGTCACTTCACCTCTGCTTGCCTCAGTTTCCTAAATTTATATATGAAGATAATAGTACCACCTACCTCCCAGAATTGTTATGAGGATAAAAGAGAAAATTATTTTAATAAATCTTTATCTTCTGTATTAAAATCTATTAGTGTTGATTCTAAGGCAGAAGAGTGGTAAGGGCTAACTAAGCAAAGGGGGTTAAGTGACTTGCCCGGGGTCACACAGCTAGAAATATGTCTGAGGTCAAATTTGAACCCAGATCCTCCAAACACCAAGCCTGGCACTCTATCCACTATGCTTCGGGCTGTCCCAACCATCCTCACTTCTTAACCCGATTACTGTTAATACCCTCCTAATTGGTCTCCTTAAACCTACTATACCTGCTTTCCAGTCCATCCTCCCCATAGCTGCCAAAATAATCTTCCCAAGACCTGGCCATAGAATCAAAGATTTAGAATGAGAAGATCCATACAGATCCTCTAGTCCAGGGGCACTTAACCAGTTTTGTTTTTTTTTTAATATCCTGACCCACTTTGGCAGTATCAAGCAAAGCCTACAGACCTCTGCTCAGAATCTTGTTTTCAAATTCAGAAAACAAAATATTTAGGATTACAAAATACATAGCATTACTATATTGAAATATAAAAAGAAATTTTAAAAAATGCACAAGTCATAGATAAAGAACCCCTGGATTAGTCCAATCTTCTCATTTCATAGATGAGGAATTGAGACCCAAAAATGTCACATGACTTGCCCAAGGTTGGTCACACAGGTGATGTAAATGGCAGAGCCCAGATTGGAATTGACTTTGCATTTATAGCATGGTCCCTTGAACCCTTATTGGAGCTCCCTCTATATTAAACTGTAAAATTCTCTCCTGGCCTCATTTCAAGAGTAAGGGCGGTTACTTATCTCTCTGGGAACACATCATCAGTAACAAAGTAGTTCACAGGCTCTTAATGTGTGCCAAATTGAAACATATAATTTGTATCTTATTTCATGGTGCCCCTTTTACTCAACTTTCTAATCTTCCTACACTGTCAGCCATTCCTGAACGTATCCCATGCTTTCAGTCCTCTGGTAGGAGGGACAATGGGGCTTTCACAGATGGAGTTCTGGGTTTGGAGTCAGGTGGACATTGGTTCAGATCCTGCCTTTGTTACTTATTGGCTGTGTGACCACAAGTAAGTTAACCTCCTTGAAATTCAGTTGCCTCATGGGTGCCTACTTCAAAAAGTTGTCATGAAATTTAAATGAAACTGTGTATAAATATGTACCTATGATATCATATATATGCTACATAGTACACTTGTAATACATGATATGCATTTACATATAACTAAGCTATAAGAATGATCCCTCTTTTTTAACATTTCATTTTATATTTTAATTTTTTTCCAAGATTCCATGATTCGTATTGTCTCCCTCCTCTCTTCCCTCCCCCTTTCCAGAGCTGACAACCCAGTGGGGGTTATCCATGTATTATCACTTGAAATCTATTTCCTTATTATTCGTTTTTGTAAGAGAGTCATCTTAAAACTGAAACCTCAAATTCTATACCCCAATAAACAAGTGAAAAATCATGTGTTTCCTCTTCTGAATTTCTACTCCCACAGTTCTTTCTCTGGATGTGAATAGCAAAGGATGATCCCTCTCTGTTGATTATCTCTGATCCAAAGCTGATTTGACTATGATTTTCTTATCTTTTGCTTTTCTTTGAATCTCTAGAACCTAGCTAGAGCCAGTTTCTGGCTCATAGTAGGTGTTTAATAAATATTAGTTGACCAATGGATAAATAAATGAATGAATGTCATCCATGTATATTTGGAAAGGAGACTAGCTCTCATCAGGTCCAATCTCTTCATTTCACAGATGAGGAAACAGAGGCCCAAAATATAAGGTCATTTGCTCACAGTCACACAGCTATTTGGTGGAGATGTTACTATTACTATTCTGCCTTTTCTTGGCATGCCAATCATTCCATTACCCTACTGATAGTCTGCAAAGTAACAGATTGAATACTGGCCTTGGAGTAAAAAAGATATGGGTTCAAGGCTTATCTCAGATTCACTAGCTATGTGACTTTGAATCAATGAGTCAACCAGCATGTATTAAGCACCCTTCTACATGCAGGGCAGAATGCTAAGCATTGTGAATTAAAAAAAGACAAAAACAAAAACCAACCAGTGACTATCATCATGGTCTAATGAGGAAAAACAAAATGACTATGTACAAGCCAGAAATATGCTAAAAACAATAGGAGAAATATCAGAGGGAGGGAAGGCACTAAAATGAAGGCCTGTCAGAAAAAAGCTTCTTGCAAAAGGGGACTTCTAGGACTTAAAAGGAAGTCAGGGAAGTGAAGAGGCAGTGATCAGGAAAGAGAGCTCTCCAACTTTGGGGACCAGAGAAAATAGTTAGAGTTGAGAGACGGAGAGTCCTGTTGGAGGAACAGCCAGAAGGTAGGTGTTGATGGATCAAGGAGTACATGGAAGGGCTAGGGCATAAAGAAGACAGGAGGGGGACACATGAGTACCTCAATGGCTTGGGAGCCAGGCCTAGAGGCATGTGGCAAAAAGTTATTAGCAGAGACACTAAAAAGTAAAACAAAGTCCTTATATACCCAAAACCTTGAACTGTGGTACCATAGTTTTTTTAGATATGATTATAGTTTCCCAGGAATCAGATATATTCATAGTTCCTCAAGAATCCAAACATCTCTCTAGATATCTCTATGGATCCTCAAGCATCAAGCAAAATCAAATAACATGGGGTGCTTGAACCACAACTTTGCATAATAGAAACAGGAGAGAAGTGTCAGAACACTACATGCCTGCTGTGTGATTTTAGATATAGATTCTTTCAGAACTGCGCTTACACAAAATGCTTACATGATTAAGATATAGATAGAATTCTATCTTGATTATTTTTAGAAAAGTTTAAGATCTATGATCACAAAATAACCAAATTAGAAAGAAAAAACTACTGATATTGATGTAATCATGAGTTGGGTAGAGAATTTGACATTCACAGGCAGGCAGGCAGGCAGTCCTGGGATCAGATGTGGCCTCAGACATGTCTTAGTTGTATGACCCTGGGCAAGTCACTTAACCCCCATTGCCTAGCCCTTACCACTCTTCTGCCTTGGAACCATTAAAACAATATTGATTCTAAGAAGGAAGGTAAGGGTTTAAAAAAAAAGACTGAAAAGTAGGAGAGGGCCTTGTTATGAAAGCCTATGAATGTCAAATAGAGGATTTTATATTTGATCCTGGAGGTAACAGGGAGAAACTGGAGTTTATTAATGAATACTGAATGTGACATGGTCAGACCTATATTTCAGGAAGATCAAATTGACCTTTGAGTAGTGGATGATTTGGGGTGAAGAGAGACTTCATTTAACCTTTTAGGCTCAGCCTCCTCTTCTGAAGGAGGAATCAAATGAGAAGAATTTTGGCAATTTCTGAATGAGAATATTAAGGTATATGCATATTTCTCAGCATCACATGATACTTTTTCAAAAACTGATATTACAAACTATAAACAACCATAGAAAGGGGAACTATAGTATTTATAAGATAGACCTGACCTCTGATCCTCCAGAGGGGCTTAAATACAACAATGGAAGCCAGGAGGATCCCCCAAATATTTCTTACCCAAGCCCAGAGGCATTCTGCTCTGACAAGCTAGATACATGACTTACTAGATATTTGTAACCAAGACAAGTTTAGGTTGAGAGTTTTTCAGTTAACCCTTCTGCCTAGAGGCAGTGGGCTGGATCTCTGGAATTGTCTCCTCTACACAGAATTAATCCTAATAATAACTATTTCTTCATTGCTTTCAACTTTGTAAAACATTTCTCCTTGTAACAACCCTGTGAGGTAGGTATTGTAATTATTATCCTTTTTTTTTTCCAAAACCAAGCCTTACAGAGATCATTACAATGACTTGTTCATAGTCACAAAGCTAATACTGATAGTTCCCATTTCCCTCAGGCTTTATTATTTTTTCTTAATTTGTCTTAGAATAAATGCTAAATATTGGTCGCAAAACAGAGATTGGTGAGGGTTAGGCAATTGGAGATAAGTCATTTGCCTAGATTAACACATCTAGAAAGTATCCCAGGTCACATTTGAACCCAGGACCTCCTATCTCCAAGTCTGGCTCTCTATCCACGGAGCCACCTAACTGCTCCTCCCTAAAGTTCTAAAAAGGGCAAAGAGGTGGTAAATAGGCAAAGGAAATGAGGAAAATGAAGGTCTTCCTATACAAACTGCTCTGGAACATGAATGGAACTGAATCAAGCTCCCCTGGATTCTTCTGGTGACAGAAGAAGCTGAGCAATAAAGGACTTTTATTTTGGAATAACTAAGCAATCCTTTTATTAATCCCATGGTCCACATGATGGCAGCAAAGGGTGTTGGTATCAAAGAGAATTGGCCATTAAGCCAATAAAAACCTCCCATTCATAAGACTTGATAGACTTTTTTAAACCCTTACCTTCTGTCTTAG